>NC_041395.2:224949191-225159191 GCF_900747795.2 Erpetoichthys calabaricus | reverse complement strand
CTGTTGCGCTACGGCGTGTGTTTCGTTTATTTGACAGTATGTAGATCGTGGTAATTTCATTCATGGCATTCGTTTTCTGAATCACAATCTGATTGTATGGGTGGTTACCTGCCAGGTCACGCTTGTGGTTTGTCAGCAAGTCACCTTACGTCCGCCACATGCCCTCTTTCTGTTATTTTTTGTTCTTCGCGGTTTGCGGCTCTTCCTTCATTTCTCCCTCCTGCGTTCTTTTATCTCGCGAATATGTTATTGCAATCCACAGCAGGAGCGTTTCTATAAACTTAATTTAAACTTACGTTTTACACCGTGCTTTGTTTCCCTTATGAAGATGCTTGTATGGTTCACTCGCTCACTTCTTATTGTTTCGCTCCCTTCTCAATTGTTTAATGAATTTTTTGTTCTTCGCTGTTTGCGGCGCCAGAGTTGAAGCCCCTAAAGTTGCGGTCAGCAAGTCGGCTAACATCCGCCATGTGCCGTCTTTCAGTTGCGAGAAGCAGATCATAGAATGGTTTTAATAGTTTACTTTCAAATAATGCAAAGAGTATGCGACACGTGTTTCTCCCTAATTCTGGACTCATCAGGTGTACACACTCACTGCATCCGCTCTTGGGAATCGAATCTCGAACGTCAGCGCCAGAGGTGAAGCCCCTAACGTTGCGCTACAGCGTGTGGTTCGTTTATACCTCGTGTCTTCTCATTAAACTTTTATCTCGCGAATATGTTATTGCAATCCGCAGCGGGAGCGTTTCTATAAACTTAATTTAAACTTACGTTTTACACCGTGCTTTTTTCCCTTATGAAGATGCTTGTATGCTTCACTGGCTCGCTTCTTATTGTTTCGCTCCCTTCTCAATTGTTTAATGAATTTTTTGTTCTTCGCTGTTTGCGGCTCATCCTTCATTTCTCCCTACTGCGTTCTTTTATCTCGCGAATATGTTATTGCAATCCGCAGCGGGAGCGTTTCTATAAACTTAATTTAAACTTACGTTTTACACCGTGCTTTGTTTCCCTTATGAAGATGCTTGTATGCTTTACTCGCTCGCTTCTTATTGTTTTGCTCCCTTCTCAATTGTTTAATGAATTTTTTGTTCTATGCTGTTTGCGGCTCCTCCTTCATTTCTCCCTGCTGCGTTCACAGTCTTTTCACGTGATTACGTGGGAGGCGTGATGACGTGACACTCAACTCCTCCTCCCACGGCCATCGAGCTGCCGTCCATTACAGTATATTGTGAAAAAAGAGGTTCTAGTTATGACCATTACGCGTTGAATTTCGAAATGAAACCTGCCTAACTTTTGTAAGTAAGCTGTAAGGAATCAGCCTGCCAAATTTCAGCCTTCCACCTACACGGGAAGTTGCAGAATTAGTGATGAGTCAGTCAGTCAGTCAGTCAGTCAGTCAGTCAATGAGTCAGTGAGGGCTTTGCCTTTTATTAATTAGTATAGATAATATTTTCCATTAATTGAATATTCAACCTTTGGTGTTGGTGACTTAGGCACTGCACGATAGACATTTGGTCACACTCTAAGTGAAAATGCCTGAACTGAATATAAAAAAGTTGAATTCAATGAGTGGCATTAATCAGATAAGGCTGTTGACTAGAAGGAATTAATGAGAGCTGTACCCATCTACAATGTAGAAACAATTCAACCATTACTTTTGAGAGTTCACTTTTATGGTAGTGGACATTTGGATCCATTACAAGAACAGATCTTATGTTGGAAGGACTCCAATTTACCACACTCATTATTGGTCATGCCTACAAATCACATGTTTTCGGCAAAGTTGGAGCATTCGGAAGTGTCTAAGTACCTGAAGTTCAAGATGAAACTGAAATTTCTTGTCACGTGTACACAATAAAATTAATTTCCTACTTACATAACTGTTTTTCATAGAATAGGGACAGTAGTATAATTCCAACAATGTGTGATGAATACAACACCATACATGAAATACCACATCAAACAATACATATATTGTGAGGCTTCTGAGCTATTTTGAGACCCTCCCCAACAGGGCTTCACATCGAAACGTGATTGATGCATCTGCTGAGGGTTGCTTGTACGTCGCAGAGGCAACTGCAGGTTCACAACGCTCCGCGGGTTTGCAGCGCCACTGAGACAATTGCAAATTCACAGCCTCCCCGTGTAACACATATGTTGTCCGATTGGTGATGTAGGGATCATTATAACCCTGCTGCTGACCTGGCCCCATCCCTGCTGGTTTGTTGTGTCTGTGTGTAGGTAAGTGGTAGCTCCTGTTTGAATATATAACCTTTCTATTCTTGTTTGGATTGAAATAAAGCTGGTTTTCCTGAAGCCCTTAGACTCAGCCTCTTCTTTAGGGTGCAAGATAGTGGCTCACATGTTACAATATACATGAGAACACACATAAGTATGCTTGTAAGGTTGTCATTTGGTCTTGCTGTTGAGTTGTTGCAAGAAGAGGGTAGTTAGGCTGAGAGAGAGACTGAGAGAAAGTGAGTTAGGGCCTATCAATGTGTATTGCAGTAGAAGTTAAGAGACCCTGTATGCTCATCTGAGTAAGAGAAATCCCCATTAACAAAGCTGGCTAAGCATTCACTTCTGAATTGGAGGCCATGGGTTCACAGTCTGCCTCTCTGTGTAACGATATGGAATGGATAGAGGCGAGTCCCTGCGCAGTTCCTTGCAAGTTACATTTGGGTGCTCATCCAAGTTCACTGAAAGGAGGAATGTTAGGATGGGGCAGTGATGCTGGGAGAGAAAGAGACGTTTGGATTCTTAAATATGGATTTCATGCATTTTTTTAAAAGTTTGCAACCTGTTTTGTTAAGGTTCAAATTATTTTCCATTATTTTTGTGGTTTTTGAGCATTATTTTCGACCATAATCGCCAACATTTTTTTACTTTCTAAACTGCCATAGTCATTTTCTTTTAGCAACAGTGCAGTGTTGCCACCATAAATACTGTAGATGCCTCATTTGCTTTGGCCAGGCTCATCAATACACCCGCCATCTTGGACCAGTTGACTTCTTATTTTAAAGTAGTACAGGATATATCAGTTTTACCCATGACTTTGACAGAATGACTCAAAACTAGGCATCCAGTACATGCAAAGAGAGGGGAAATCTGCAGACAAGACGGGAAAGGATCACTTTTCAAAACTGAGAGCTCTTTTATGTGTGTTTTAATTCTACTACTGGTTTGTACTTTCTCTTACCAGTACTACCTAGTTAGGTCTGTCAGACTAAAAGTACAGGCAAAAGTAATAATATATTGATATTGTCATTTGTGTAAAAATATTCATGATAACATATTTATTAAAGATTCATTACTTGTTATCTGAAATAACTAATATTTTATTTTCAAGTTGTTCATGTTATTATTCACACAAAAAATGGTTGTGAAAATGTACCTTTAAATAAAATAGATTAGATAAAATAAAATAATGCGACACCAGAAAGTGTTTAAAATATAATATTTAGTGTTTCTAGTTGTATTTTGGGCACAGCAGTTATTTGATGAGATTTGGATCACTGCTTTGCAAATACAAGGCATTCTGAATATTAACTGTATTATCGCTGTCAGTGCTCTTCCAAGGAGTCTACCGTATTTGTTGTAAGTATTGGTCCTTATGTATTTGAAGGTGGGCTTTAGGTCCACATCTCCCAATCTACTTCTTGTATGCAAGCTAAGCACTGATGCCTTGGATAGACTCAAAAATCTGACCAGCCTTTCCTTTCTTTTTCCACTGTGCAGCGCCTGTGAAAAAAGGAACAAGTTGCCAGTGGGGCTGTGCAGATAGGAGGTATGGCAACCGTACCCCATATGGATACACTATGTACCCTTAAAAATGCTGTTTGCTGTTAGAAGGGTATAAATATCACAGAAATGCCAGTGGTAGAACTGTCATACCCCCTGAGAAGACAGCAACAACTTGTACCCTTATTTATGGAGGAGTGTTACTGCCACACTGATCTAATACTCAAATTTCCAACAAAATAATAACATTTTGGATTTGTGAGCAGGTCTTTTATGATACTGTGATATTTAAATGCTTAAGTATATACTGCATTTTTAATAATTGATTGGTATCGTTGCATGTACAAGCTGTATCCTAGTTACTTGATGTTGTTCCATAGCATTTAATTTTATGCTTAGTTAACCATCATAAATGAATACATAGCAGTATGTCATAAACTAGTGCACAGCAAGAACAGCATGATTAGCAAGAACACTTTAAATATCAGGAAAATGTAAAAGAAAATCATAACAACAACAATAATCCAAAACTAGTGATAGGTCATGGATTGAATAAATAAATACAGACTTACATAGACATTGCTTGCATTCCCAACAGGGCCAGGCATCTGCAAAACAGAGAATTTTAACTGTACTGTATGTTGTTGCTTTTGAATTACGATTATTTTCCACATGGAGGAGTCAGAATGTTATTTCAAGCAACATACAATACATTTATGGATTTCACGACCTGCCACTAGTTTTTTTATTTTTATTATTACTATTGTTACTATTCCCTGTTCTATATGTTGAACAGGTGTCACATTATTATCTTTGTATTTCTTTGGAGAAAACTAAACATCTTAGTGTGACGGTCCATGTGGGTGCCGCACTCATTTGTTGCTCCTGGGAGACACCAGAACCCGGAACTGCAGATAACTTACCTGAGGATGAACCTCAACTATTGAGGACACATAGTCAGCAAGGGGTTGGTGCAGGTGCACAGTGCTTTTATTTAAGAATGAAACTTTGTCCAAAAGGGCAGTTCAGTCCAGTTCTTCAAAAGATAAATCTCTCTATTATTAAAGACTAGGGAGAATCGCCCCATGCTCACTTCACTCGCCAACCCCTTCCACCACGTCAGTGCTACATGCCGTTGTGAAGAGGGGGGCTGAACGGTGATACAATGGGAAACAAATACAGTTTTTTTTACCTCTTCTTTGCTCAATCAGCTGCTGGCTTGCTGCTGCTGTGCCACATGATTTGCATTTCGTGCGGCGCTTCAAACGTTTAAAAGCCTGTACATCAGCTGTCCTTTTGTCTCATTGCCTTGTCTCTCTTCTCCCCAAGACATCCTCAAACACTATTTGATCTCTATTCCCTGTTCCGTTATTTCACTGAGTAATATTTTACGTTTGTTTGCACAAATGCAATCTTTACTATTATTTCTTTAGACTTTCAAATTTTCCCACCCCCATTATCTCTAACCTGCTCTGCATGTGTATCGCGCATGTTTTTGAATTCTTTACGACGTTCTACTTTGTCTTTTTCTGGCCCCGAATTTTTAAGAGCTGAGAGCACAGGAAGTGTGTCTGCCAAAAGCATTCCAACATCTGAGAGGTTAGATGACCGTGGTCTTGTTTGAAAATGGTTGTAAGTAGGGCGTGACTTGCAAAAGCCACCTTCTCACAGGACTTGCTTTCAAAGGTTGTAAGTATGACATGACTTGATTGTCTCGCAGGACATGAAAGTGTCTCTCTTCAAAAGATCACATCTCGTCACAGGAAAAAAAGTCTTGTCTCGTTCTAAGATTTTGTTTTATAATAGAGACTATTGCCAAGAGATTTTTTCAAGTCCTGCCCTCCTCTCAACCATTTCCGTTTAATGGCCCACACTCACGGTCCTCTCACCTCTCATTCGTGTGAATACTTTTGTCAGACATAGCTTTGGCTGTGACAATTAACAAATCACAGGAACAAACATTCGAAAAAGTCTGTTTATTTATTAGAGAGAAAGAAACGATATTCACTCACGGACAGTTATACGTTGCGTTGTCACGATGTAACTCCAAACACGGAATCAAAATTCAATGCAATGATGAGGAGAAGTTAATTCCAAATGTTGTTTTTACTGAAATTTTACAGTAAAAGTGTAAATTTTAAAAGTACTTACGTGTTAATTTCAAAGCCAAAAAGAACGAAAACGTATAACGCAACAAATACCTCTAACGCAACATGAAACCTAATTTTCTTTCAATTTATTATGTTTTACTATTTTTTACTATGGTTAATTACTCGCTGTAATGTAAAATAGTTAGTTCTATTATGCATATGTAACAATTCCCATGAAAATAACAATCTGTTTAAATTGTACATCTGTTTCCCTATATACAAGCGGCAGACCCGCGAAGTGGCTAGTGCATAGCGCCCTCATGGGGGTTGGCGATCGAAGTGAGCAGAGGGCACAACCCCTAATATTCAACAAATAAATACAATTAAAACAAGGAGACAACCACCAACATGTATGGACATGGACAAGGACTGTTGCCAGTCCCTCTGCTTTTGCAGGGCACCATACTGAGCTTTGCTCCTTGCTCCCTCCAAGCCAAAATTCGTTAAATTTCTGTGGGAGATTCTCAGAGAACTTGGTCACTCCTGCACCTTAAGGTGCTCAACAACAGTTGTCCCTCTGCCCACCTTCTTGAGTTTCTGGCCATATGCTCATCACATGGGACTCACTTTCCCATCCAGCTGCTTCCCTTTTCTTATTGCTCCTTTCCTTTTTTCATCGTTCTTATCTCATTCATATTGTTTCTTCTTCTCCTCATGCTTAAGTTCCCTTGAAGTTCCCTTTAAAAACCCAGTGGGACACAGGTGTAGCAGTCATGGCTCCAGTGCTAATGAGGGAACAGGTCACTTCCACATGTGCACACATGAATACAAGATTGCTTTCTCCAACATCCCATGCTACCTATGCCCCATACCCCGACAAAAACATGAGTGCATTATTTATTTATCTAAAATGCATGTGTCACAGACCTGCTATATCTCCATTAGATATTTATTTATTTTTTATTTATAGAAGCTCATGCTTTTACTGCTTCTTGCAGATATTAGTAACAAATGCTTTGTAAATAACACACCACGTAATTTGGATAACTGACTAAACATACAGTAGGCTCACATGTCTCACAATTATAACAAAACAAATTTTGTGAAAATCAGTTAACAAATAATAAAGATTCTACTGATTTTAACATGAGAACTCAGCTTGTCCACATAAACTCCTCAGAGTTTACAAGCTGATCTAATCCGCTAAAATATGGTGGGCACATAGAAGTATCACCGCTAATAGGAATAGCTGTCAATGTGGTATCTATGTGTATATATCTATGCTACCACATCTTTCATGACACACATCATCCACCTT
Source organism: Erpetoichthys calabaricus (assembly GCF_900747795.2). Classification (NCBI taxonomy): domain Eukaryota; kingdom Metazoa; phylum Chordata; class Cladistia; order Polypteriformes; family Polypteridae; genus Erpetoichthys; species Erpetoichthys calabaricus. Next base: position 225,152,042 of record NC_041395.2, on the reverse strand, counting down.
TGTGAATAAAAGCAAACCAACCTCTGTTACCTTTGGGTAATGGATTTCTGGCAAGTTTATTTTCAACTACAAATTCTGATTAGACTCACTGGATTTAATTTTGATCTCCTGGCTTTTTAATCCATGGCACACTTAAAAGACTTGATTTGTTGCTCTGTTTCCTGGTCCTTGACAATCTGGCTATCTGTTCTAAAGGTACACCAAAACCTTCCTTATTGCAAGAGAAGTCAGGAGGTTCATTAACTGCACCACGTAAGGAAAGTTCTCTTTAGCAAAACTGGATAACACTTGGTGACAGTGAGTTTGCCGCCTGCTTCTGTATGTGAGGAGATGACTCACACACAGCAGGATGTGGCTTAGAATGATTCTTTACTGGAGGCATTTATGTTCACGAATGAGTGAAGAGGAAATATAGACTAACAGATGGGTCAGAGAGGCTGCAATTGGCAAGAGCGAAGTGGGAGTTAAATATGAAGTTCAAGCTCTATTGTACTTCCCCACTGTACCTGTAGTCGTGATCTAGGAGTAGGGAAGCCAGAATGGTTTAAACATGTTTACTAGGACAGAAGTCAATTTCATGTAGAGTGAGGATGAAGGGAGCAATTTATTTGATAGGGTGAGCACCAAAAACTGCTGTTACTTCAGATTTTGCTCAGGTAGTTTGTGTATCTAGCGAAGACAAATATGTGTGCTTTGCAATCGAGGCCTACCATTTATATACTCAGTAGGCACTAAATTAATTTTATCTCTCTTTCCATGAAGTATATAAAGGCAGTTGTTTGGGAATGGTTAACCTATTGCCACAATAACCAGCAGTGAAGGTCAGATGTGGTTGATGGGAGAGCTCTGCACCTAACTACCATTTCTTATATTAGTCAGACTAAGCATACCAGGTGATAGGATGAATATGAAAGAATGGAGAACTGTGGTATAGCGGGTCCACAGCTCATGTCAAAAGGGCCAGTTTTAAAATAAATAATCGTGGCTTAGCGAGGAGGCGTGGTGGTGTGTGGCTGAGCGGTTCTCAAGGAATTCGTGATGCGGGCAATTCTGACTTAAGTGCATATGTAAGGAGTCGTCCGCATCTGTAATTGTTCCCGGGAGCTGCTGATTTGCCACAGCTGTTCCACGTCCCCATAATATATAGTAGCACGAGGCAGCTAGCAAGAGAGGATGAAGAAAAAGTAAAAGAAAGAAATGGAGGTTGCAGGAAGCAGTGAGGAGAAAGCCGGAGTGTGAGTGTGAGTGTGAGTGTGAGAGAGGGAGAGAGAGAGAGAGAGAGAGAGCGAGCGAGCGAGTGAGTGAGCGAGCACTCGTAGGCAGCTGGACAGTGTACCCTAGCGGGGTGTTTGGCCGACACAGAGGACGGTTGGTAGTGGTCGCTCCTGCTGAGCATTGCGAGGAGCGGGAGTGACCAGCAGAAGGATGACTCCCCGTGGAAGACAGCGGGAGTCGGGAGGCTTGGGTGATGGATTCCCCAACGTGAGCGTCCTGGCCATTGTTGAAAAGCCAAGTCTCGGTCTGGAGGGAGCGCAACTGAAGCCAGGGATCAGGAAGCCTCCAGACCAGTTGATTGGAGAGAAGGTCAGCTGAAGGAAGGGCGACTCCCCTATTGAGAAGCCTGAAGGGAGAAGCAGGGGAGCCGCCAGGTAAAAGAACGCACCGTGCTTTGGATTTTAAAGAGACTGCTTCCAGCCATTGTTTTAACCTCGTTTTAAAGGATTTATTTATTGTTTTAACCTCCAATATTTCACTTCTGTGTTTACTGGATTATTTATTGAAGAAACTGTGATGCACTGCACAATTTATTTGGACACTTTGTTTTTGTTGTTATTTTAATAAAAGCACTTTTTTACACCATCCCCACCATTTGTTGTGCCTCACTGCTGAGCTCATCAGTGACAATACCAATGGTGTCAGGTTCAAGGGCTCACAGACGCAAGATGGGAGCATGGAGCAGAACTGCATTGTCACAAGAACAATTAACAAAAACCCATTGCATAAAGATCAGTTTAAAAAAAACAAAAATAAAACATAATGTATCTCAACCCTCTTGTCAAATGTTTCCACAAGCCTGGTCCTTCAGACCTACTGGCTTTTAGTGAGTGCAAGTAGCTCTGTGTTCACAGCTCCAGATATCTGGGTTAATTTTCCAGTCTGGACATTCTCTATGTTTCATTTCACATTCTCAACATATCAGCATACGTTTTCCTTTCGAAGTTTGGTTTCTTCCCTACATTCAAAAAAATCTATATTAAGTTTATTCAGGATCTGATATGGCCCAGTGTGATTGTGACTTTTAAAAGTGTCAAAGTTAACCTCACAATATACTATACTTTGAGACTGAGGAAGGGGTGTTTGTGGACTTTGACACTGGCTGTTTCATGGTCTACCTGTGTGAAGATAATTTGCATTAATTCAGAAATTAATTTATTCAACAACATGAGACCAACCCTAGTCACCTTTGGAGATGAGTCTTTCAGTCAGAGGTACTCATGAGATAAGAACAGTGGGGCAACAGGCGCTGAGGGAGTATTTGAACTTAAGGATGTCAGCCAAGGCATGAATCCCTTAGAGGAGACTAGCAAAACGAAAATGCTGAAATGCTGATGAAGGCTCTCAAAATGAACAAAAGACACAAAGTGAGGAAGAATGCAAACCAAGGAAAGAAAAACAGGCAAAATATCAAAAGCAATGAAGCAAAGAAGTAAATAACTTGAAAATAAAAGTGTGAGATTAGTGGAGCTACTATATTAAATAAAGCACAAGGCCAACTCTTTATTAATTGTAGCTCACCAATGAAAAAGCATGTTGCCTAGCAACTAGTCGAGCAATAGCAAAACTCGACTCGTGTGACAGACAAGCCTGAGAATTTGGCTCTTGGTTGAATGAATTAACTGGAATGCATCTAGCTGACAGTTTGATTAAATATTGAAATTAAAAGAAGCACTACTCCATCACAAAACTCCAATGCCCAAAGTCTAGTTGCTGTCTATCTGAAGTATTCACTTTCTGTGTCTGCCATCTGTGTAGATTTTTCTAATGGAATCCAGTTTTCTTCATGTATCTCACATCCCAAAGACATGCATGAGTGTGCAATGAATTGGCACTCCACTCTGGTAACTATTGCTGCTAGGGTAGGTTGTAGCCACCACCGCCATGAGCATATAAAATATATCGATGGACCTTTAACCATAAGGGTTAAAGTCTAAAATCTTAAATTTATAACATATGTTCCAGCACTATACTTCTCTTCTGGGTTTTACTGCTCCAGTCAGAGAAATAAAAAATGGTGGTAACAGCCAGCTGTTCGTCTACTAATGACTATTTCAGTTTGACTAGAATGATTAGAACCACAGTTGTAACATCAGCAGCAAACACAGTATGTTAGTTCATGTGGGCATCGGAAACAGCACTATAAAATCCAGTACGGCCAAAGACAAGCCAGTTGTAATAAAATATTTTCCATATTGCACTTTAAATAAATTTTTAGGTATTTTCATTCAGTCTTTTAGTCAATTAAATATACTTAACATAAACAAGGACACTCTCAATGTGTCCACGCTTCTAGTCCTTGCCAGCTGGTTCCTACATATGGATCCATTAAGCAGGGCCGTAAATTGATTGTAACTTAAGTGTAAAAGCAGATTGTTGCTCTGGTTTTCCGGGAAGCTAGACAACACCTGCACCTTTTGTTAACATCCCATCTAAATTAACCTAACACTCCATTAAGGCCTACAGGTTCACTTTTGTAGCAATCTAATACCCTCCTCATATTTTATTTTGCAGAGGAACTTTGCCAATTACTCAAGTGCCACAAGCCTGCAGGATCATGGTGCCAGGTCGTTGAAGAAAATGGGATTCGTATTCCAAGATGTGTTTGCCCCAAAACCTGCCCTAGGTGAGAATGCACTATCGTCGCTTATACCCTGCCAACCTGTTTTGCGTTTATGGCTTGAATGATGGAAGCTGCAGGATAAGAGAGGATCTTGAGAAGGAACAGAGGCATAGGTGACTGTGATAAATGAAATTATTCCTTTATCAGGAGGATTTTCTTTTTGAAAAATCTAATTAACCATACCTAGTGTTCAGGTCTTCTTTGTTCATCATTCTCTGACTGTCTATGGGGGTGCTGAGTACAGCAACAATAACATTTATTTCTATAGCATATTTTTATACATAGAATGTAGCTCAAAGTGGTGAACAATGCCAGTCCTGGAGGGCCACAGTGGTTGCAGGTTTTTTTGGTCCAACTCAGTTGCTTAATTTGAAGCCAATCCTAACCAATAATAGATCTTATGAAATTGCATTGCTTGACGTTCTTATATCACATATTTTTCCTCTCTAATGATATAATCCAAATGATTTGAAGCCTTAAACGGATGAGTAATTTGCAGTACGTTACTTTGCTCTCTTTGGTTTCCTTTCCAGATATTTTATTAAATCAGATAATTCACAATCACTGCACACTAGTGTCCATCCATCCATCCATCCATTTTCCAACCCGCTGAATCCGAACACAGGGTCACGGGGGTCTGCTGGAGCCAATCCCAGCCAACACAGGGCACAAGGCAGGGAACCAATCCCGGGCAGGGTGCCAACCCACCGCAGGACACACACAAACACACCCACACACCAAGCACACACTAGGGCCAATTTAGAATCGCCAATCCACCTAACCTGCATGTCTTTGGACTGTGGGAGGAAACCGGAGCGCCCGGAGGAAACCCACGCAGGCACGGGGAGAACATGCAAACTCCACCCAGAGAGGACCCTGGAAGCAACACGAAACACACAAATGAATAAATAATATATTAGATGGAAAATTATATACAAACAACAGAAATCAGACAAACTTCCCCTTCCCCTTCGGCGAGACAATTTTAACACAACCATGACTATAAACACTCATGACAATGTCTTTATACAGTTCCAACGTGGCAGAAACGGATGAAATAATATGGAGTAAAGATGACAATGACGACCCCGGGAACAGCTTCTGTAATAAAAGAATTAAACAGTCCTACCGGTAGTCCTGAGCAGCGAGGGGTGAGATTTGCAGGAGCTCTCCCTCTAAAGACGCACGACTAATCCACCACTATTTACACGACAGGCAGGCACAAGACAGTCCATTTATACTTGTGAGAATTACTTCACAGTAGTTACATAGTAGGACAGGACACAGTTATTTCAGGTACTCTAATTTACTTCCAATAGTCAATAAGATCTGCGGTGGGTTGGCACCCTGCCCAGGTTTGTTTCCTGCCTTGTGCCCTGTGTTGGCTGGGATTGGCTCCAGCAGACCCCCGTGACCCTGTGTTCGGATTCAGCGGGTTGGAAAATGGATGGATGGATGGATAGTCAATAAGATTAACTGGTGATGCTAAATTGATCAAATATGAGTTTCTGTGTGAATACATCCCGTAATTGTTTTCTCTCTCATGAACAGTTAGTCTCTGCTTGCCATCCAGTATAGGTGTCTTCTTTCTGCAACCCTGCAATGGAAGAAGCCAGTTTACAAAATAGATATAATGATGGAAGGATAGATGGACCTTTTTCTCGTTATTTACTTTCTGCTTTGACTTTTTAATACTGTAGTGAGACTGCACCACAATATCAAAAAGCCTTAGCAGCACTTGAAGATGTGCAGAGGAGAGCAACCATGTGCATCCCAGGACTTAGAACATGTCCTACTCCAACAGACTCATAGAAGTAAACCCATTTCAGCTCAAACAAAGAAGTCTGTGTGGAAACCTAATCCGCTGCTTCCATTTTTCAAATACATTCGTAAAGTAGATCCAGCCCAATTCTTTTGACTAAAGGGTGAATCACATACTCAAGGGCATCAGTGGAAATTAAGGGGAAGTGCATTTAGGTCTAACGCCAGGAAGAATTTTGTTACACAAAAAGATGTAGGAAAGTGAAACAAACTACCAAGACATGTAGTTGAAGCCTAAACTTTGACAACTTTTAAGAAGCATCTGGATTAAATATTGGGACTACTTTACTGACTTAAAATGAGACAGCATATATTTAACAAATAGGACCAGGAAATAATCATAGTCAAAACAAGCCAAGGTCCAAGCCAGAGAGATCAAGCCAATCAGAAGGACTAAATTGAAATGACAATGCAGAAATCAAAGACCAAATACCTGAAGAAAGGAATCTAAATATGAGGCAGACAGAAAAAAGATTTTTCGCTCACACACTTGTCTAGGTGTGTTTTCGTAATCTTAAAATCCTTTACACATTTCTCTTCTGTGCTTTAGCAGTTTTACTTTCGGGCACAGTAATGATAGGAATTGCTTAGTAGCTCAAAGCAGCTCTGCACAAAATTTATTTCAGATAAGTATCGTTTTGCTGTGGCCATTTCAATCTAAAGTGGATTTATAAGTTTTGTTAGAAAGCTATCTAATGTCTACTCCTAATATCTTGCGATGTCATTTCTCTAATACAAATATTTATGTCTTGTTTTTTCTCCTTTCTATAGTGATCGGGCACCAGTGTGCAGTGTACTGGGCAAATCTTATGAGAATGCCTGCCTTTTTCATAAGGAGTCATGCAGGAAACGCCGTAGGACTGGGCTGGCCCATCAAGGTTTCTGCATAGGTAACAGTAAGCCATGAAATGTCACAGGAAGACACTGTAATAAAATAAGTATGTTATCAAGATTATAATGGCAAAGGAATATAAACCAATCTTCATCCTGCCCTGGTCTTGATAATGCCATGTCTGCTGCTTTTTTAACCTCTATATATACACAATAAGGTTATAAGGTTGGTAAAATACTTTTAATCTGTGTTCTATGTAAGTTTTTTTTTTTTTTGCTTGTCTTTAAGCACCATGGACAAAATGCTCTAAAATGGAGTTTGCCCAGTTTCCCTATCGTCTGCTGGACTGGTTTTTATTGCTGAGTCAAAGGGAACATCCACAGAAGAAGAATGGAACCAGCCTGCCACTTAACTGTCTTAGTTATGAACAGAGAAAGAACCTTGCTGAGGTATGTAAAAGGCCTGCAGACATTATAGGACATTATAGGACTTTAGCCAGTGTTGAGACACAAACGCACCCCTCATGGATTCTTGCCCTCACCCTTCACCACAACCCTTTTTACAACCCCACATGCAACTTTTACAATGTGAAATTTGCCTCTTGCCATATCTATTTTGTGTCATTTTCTCATCTGGCCACACTTACCACATGTTATTGCATGGTTGCTGGTACTATATTCGTGTGAACTGACACTATTGTGATCTCTTGCCAGCCAGCCTTGACATTTGTTCAGTGCTTACTTGCAGAGTCTTTAATGGTTTTAATTTCAGTGGTCCCATTACCCCTTCTACATTCATCATCTGTGCTTTGCCTAAGATTTTGTTTGTGTTTAGCTCATTGAGTTAAGTCAGCATCCTACACATCTTTTCCAAAGATTTTTCATTTACATCATCTTAAAAAATTCATTGCACATCATGGACTGTTAGTTATATAGTTTGAAACCCTGGCATCTCAGTGACAGTGTGCAATTTACTATGACAAATTCAAACTGGTTTGATTTTTTTTTTAGTAAGATGCCAGTTGTAGGTGTCAGCCCTTGTGCCTTTGAAATGCAATAAATGCAATCCTCACAGGCAGTGATAAACAGAAGTGGCTGCAAGAACAGAAGGAAAGCAAGTGTTTTGGACCATACAATTGTAGGAGAGCCTACCAGCACATACAGTGGAGTCATTATGCAGACCCTTCCATTTCATGCATATTTTATTTTAGGTGGATAAATTTGTCATTTTTGCTCATCGGTCTTCACTCATTCATATATGACAAAGTGAAAACATGTTTTCAGAAAGGTTTCCAAAGTTTCTTAAAAATCAAAAACTAATATCTCTTATTTATATAACTATTCAGACTCTGCTGCGGCACTTCAAATTGTGGTTGGGTGCATCGTGTTTACTTCAGTCATTATTGAGATGTGTCAAGAACTTGATTGGAGTCCACCTGTGGCAAACTGAATTAATTGGACATTGTTTAGAAAGGCACACCCCCTGTGTATAGGAGGTCCCACAATTCACACTGTATGTCAGAGCAGAAACCAAGCCATGAAGTCCAAGGAACTCTCTGTAGGCTGTTGAGATAAAAATGTGTTGAGGCACAGATCAGGGCATAGGGATAAAACCACATCCTTGTGTGATCCCAGGGTCGCAGTGGTCTCAATAATTGGATAATGAAAGTAGCTTGGAACCCTTTCTAGAACTGGCCATGTGGGCAAACTGAGTATCCAGGCAAGAAGGGACTTGGTCAGGGAAGAGTGCAAGAACCCAGTGGTCACTCTTAACAAGGCTTCAGAAGTCAGCTGCTGAAATAGGAGAAACTGTTGGAAGGACGACAGTCTCAGAAGCACACCATCAATCAGGTGTTTATGATAGAGTAGCTAGATGGAAGACACTCAAGTAAAAGGCATGTGACAAAATGTTTTTGGTGAGGATCAGGCACTACTCATTACATGCCTAATACCATCCCTACTGTGAAGCATTGTTGCAGCAGTGTAGGAAGAGAATGCATTTTAACTTGTCCTTTCCCAGGGACACCAGAATAATGTAGGAAAATGGTATATGGTCACTCTAGTTAAATAATTATCAGTTTTTCCTTCAGCAATGCTAGTAATTTGTTAAAACAATCAGCAAGGCCCCCACCCAGTTAAACATAGGTTGAGTGAGGGACCACTGTTTCACTTTATGGCCATTATGCCAGAAATGTGATGCGATCTGTACAATTTATGAACAAAAGTCTATGTTAACATTTTCACTTTTTGTTGTGGTTTGGACATGACTGAATACCCCAAACACACTTGTTGAAATAAACAAAATAATGGTATTTATTTATAACATACGGATAATAGAAATTAATATATATATATATATATATATATATATATATATATATATATATATATATATATCTATAATAATAAAAGGCAAAGCCCTCACTGACTGACTCACTCACTCACTGACTGACTGACTGACTCATCACTAATTCTCCAACTTCCCGTGTAGGTGGAAGGCTGAAATTTGGCAGGCTCATTCCTTACAGCTTACTTACAAAAGTTAGGCAGGTTTCATTTCGAAATTCAAAGCGTAATGGTCATAACTGGAACATATTTTTTGTCCATACACTGTAATGGAGGAGGCGGAGTCACGTATCGCGTCATCACGCCTCCTACGTAATCACGTGAACTAAAAACAAGGAAGAGATTTACAGCACGAGTCACACGCGGGAACGAAGGTAAATGACGTTAATTTTTGACTGTCTTTTAATACTGTGTAAGCATACATATTAACACATGTGCAATTAAACGTGTGCATTTACGGGGTGATTTCTCAGGCTTAAAAGCTCACCTTTTATCAAACGCGGGAACAAAGGTAACTGACGTTGTTTACTGTCTTTTAATACTGTGTAACCATACATATTAACACATGTGCAATTAAACGTGTGCATTTACGGGGTGATTTCTCAGGCTTAAAAGCTCGCCTTTTACTAAAAAGGTAAATGCAAAACTATTTTCAATCAGTTTATTGAAACGCTCCCGTTAAGGATTGCAATAACATATTCGCGAGATAAAACAACGAAGTAGGGGGAAATGGAGGAAGAGCCGCAAACAGCGAAGAGCAAAAAATTAATTAAACAATTGAGAACGGAGCGAGTTAAGCATACAAGCATGTTCATAAGGGAAACAAAGCACGGTGTAAAACGTAAGTTTAAATTAAGTTTATAGAAACGCTCCCGCTGCGGATTGCAATAACATATTCGCGAGATAAAACTTTAATGAGAACACACGAGGTATAAACGAACCACACGCCGTGGCGCAACGTTAGGGGCAACAGTTTCAACCATTCTATGATCTGCTTCTCGCAACTGAAAGATGGCACATGGCGGATGTTAGCCGACTTGCTGACCACAACGTTAGGGGCTTCAACTATGGCGCTGACGCCACATCTCAGTGCCAACACTTTGCAGACTCTACTTAAAAGACATGCCCTCCTCACTGGATAGTTAAAAAGACCAATCAAACTAACGATGACATCAAGTATTACCCAATCAAAAGTAGGAAAGGAGGCATCTTCATAAAATGCGTGTGGGATGATTTGCATGAGACGCTGCTTTAAAAAAAAAATTATAAAAAAAATACGGGATAAATCCCGTCCAGTATTGATTCAAAACGGGATGCGCAATTTCATTCTCAGACGCGGCACAATTCCGTATTTTCAAGGACGGGTGGCAACCCTACAGTGCCAGGTAACCACCCATACAATCACATTGTGATTCAGACTAGGAATGCAATGAATGTAATTACCCCGATCTACATCCAAGGCGAAAGTCTTGCAACATTCAAAGATGATTGTTTGGGATAAGTACACCATACAACATAAAAGAGCTTATGAAGCCTTGAACCGAAAAAAGCAAGATCTCAGAGATCGTAAAAAAAAAAATAGGAGGTAATGTCGTTTTACTCGCTGTAGATTTTAGTCAAACATTACCAGTTATTCCACGAGGGAGACCAGCAGATCAACTCAACGCGTGTTTAAAATCCATGCTTCTCCCACGCTCGGTTATATGTCGCGTGTTCTCGGGTAGGTGCAACAAAAAATGTATACATTTAAGCATGTAATGGGCAAACAAAAAATGAGGTATACCCGAAGGCACTGCAGTAGTACTTAATGTAACTTTACTTCTTAAATGTTAATGTTTTACTGTTTAATAATTTATACGCTTCTTATATGTTGTTCAAATTCTTTTATCAAAATACCACTGACAGCGCAATGCACGATAACATGGAGTGAATACACCATACGCATCCGCCCACGGCTGCCCTGCTGTGCGCAGATAGGAGTTGATTCTACAATAAAATAAAATAAGCATAAAAAGAGTAAAACAATCATCACCCATAAAGCAGATAGTAGACGTGACGTACTATATGTGTACCACATTTCAAGTGTATAGGTGAAACGGTTTGCGAGCTACAGGTCATTTAAAATCCTGGACAGACACACAAATTGCCACGGTAGCAAATTACAGAAGAAGATTTTACTGTTTAATAATTTATATTTATATGAAATGTGCTTCTTATATATTACTTCATATTCTCATATGATAATGATGTTAATGTTTATATTGATTTCTGTGTTATTAAAACTGCATGTATGTGTGTATATGTATATATATATCTACTAGCAAAATACCCGCGCTTCGCAGCGGAGAAGTACTGTGTTAAAGAGGTTATGAAAAAAAAAGGAAACATTTTAAAAATAACGTAACATGATTGTCAATGAAAGCCCGTTTCAGTCAGTAAGTCTTATGTGTGTGTTTATGTATGTGTGTATATATATGTAGATGTGTATATGTAGATATGTATATATATGTATATGTATATTAATGTTTATGTGTGTGTGTATATTATATATATAATATATATATATATATATATATATATATATATATATATATATATATATATATATATATATAAAAGACAGCAACAGTTATAACAATGACAACACAATTACATTGACAATCATGTTACGTTATTTTTAAAATGTTTCCTTTTTTTTTCATAACCTCTTTAACACACTACTTCTCCGCTGCGAAGCGCGGGTATTTTGCTAGTATATATATATATATACACACACAAAAGACAAGAACAAACAACACGAAACATAAAATCATGAAAGCCAGGTTTAACTTTTTCTCTTCTATTGTAAAAAGGCACATAACTTATGAATTCTATCTCTTGACTTAGTTAGATATTTTTCTCTCTTATAGAAAAAGGCGCACAGCTTATGAATTCTGATCTTTCAATTCATGTGTTCAAAATGGACAAGGTCTTTCACTAATTATTAAGCTTTTCATTATTGCGCTAGCCTCTGTGCTGGCTTTCCACCCACCCCACATAGAGTGCTGTGTGTATAAGATACTGCTCTGCACTTTCTTACTGGATGTAGGATGATAAATTCATAATAGCCAGAACTTATCCTTCACAAGATTATTAACTTACAGTGATACAAATACCATAATATATTAGCTAGCTTTTTTGCTATCTATTAAACTACAAATAATTGTTCTTGGAGTCAAGGTAGTGCTTCTGGTTGAGGTGAGTGATACTTTTTTCTTTTCCTGGTCAACTTTCTCCAGACATGGGAAAAAATTTTTTCTTTGTTCAGCAGATCGTATTCTTCTTCATCCTTTGGTTGCATCTTCTGGTTGCGGATGGTGATGCAGTTTCTCTTCGAGGGTAAAACACACACAGTTTCCAACAGTGTTGCTCATTTTTGATTTATGGTCCTTTGTCCAGCTCGTGTCTTTGGGATATGTCCCAGCTAATGCTACAAGGTCTGGTATAAATCATCAATTATCAAATAAAGTGCATAACTGCATTCCAGTGAGGGACCCTGTCAGACAAACTGACACTTTTTAGCTGGCAATAAAAATGTCTAGCAGCAGCTTGCTAAGCCGGGACTTGGGTCCCAGCCTGACAAAATGGATAAAGCCAGTCTGTCCTACAGTAGCATCATGCTATGAGGTTGCTTCTCAGTTGCAGGAGCAAGGAAACTTTGAATTGAAAACCTGCTCCATAGTGAACCTACCTCAGGCTGTAGCGATGATTCACCTTTCAGCATGCCAATGACCCAAAGCATACAGCCAAGAAAATGCTGGAGTGGCTTTAGGACAGATCTCTGACTGTTCCTGAATGGCCCAGCTGAAGCCCAGTTTTAGAAGACACCTGAAGAAGGCACTTTACAGATGCTTCCAATCCAACCTAATGGAGCTTGAGAGGATATACCAGGAAGAATGCGATAAACTGACCAAATCCATGTGCGCAAAGCTTGGAGGGACTTATTCAAGTTGTGATTGGTTCCAAAAGGCACTTCTTTAAAGTACTCAGTACATAGAAGGATTTGACTGAATTACAACTGTTGATTGCACTCCTTAAATGCATAGTTACAAAAAGTATGTGATTAGTTAAATTTTTCATGTCCTTGCAAGTTAGTGATAAACAGAACCCTTGGAGTCGGGATTCTGCTGCACTGCATTATATTGCTTCTCTTATTAATACTTAACCTTGTGCTAAAGTAGCTGCAGGGACTGCATCACAAATCAAGAGGATTTAATTAAAATGCTTTCTAAGAATGCTAAAGACAAAAGCTAACAGTTAATAAGAAAAAAATTCATTCAATTTAATTAACATATAATCAAAGAGTGAAAATCATAAATCATATTTATCAGTAAAATCAACTTTCACACTCATCGATATTCATGAGTAGGTTGGAGCCTTTAACCAAAACACACAATGGTGTGTATACAAAAAGCTGTCAATCCAGTTTTAGAACAAACTGAAATTGAACCATTAGTTGAATCAACTGATAGAGATTTGTTATCAGACATCAACACAGACTGATTCATATGGCACTGTACAATCAAAATGTCCTGATAGGACTGGGGAATTTGATCGTGTGAAGCTTCAGCATGGCAAAAAGGCAAAATGATTTCAATCAAATGGAAGAACAAGAACGACACTGTTTACAATGCAGCAACTGTCAATGTTTGTGTCAGGGAAAATGTGAATGTCACTAAGCCTTATGCTGTGGTAGTCTACAATGACACAATCACGTACAGTATATCAGGCACTGACATTCTGCCCTATCATGTGCAAGCAGCAAGAGTAATATTAGAAGAAATGTATGCAAAGAAACACACTTCTACTGTCCTGATTGCAATGCCGGGCTTGATGTTGGTGACTGTTTCAAAACATTTCACATGAAGTATGTGTAATAAATCTGCATCAGCACAGCAGGGGACAGTAGACATACCCTTCCTACTGTGTATATGTTGATGCTTTGGTATTAACAGGTTTCTGTTAAACCTAATAACGTTTTCTTGTTGGAAAAAATGAGTATTTTTGTCTAGTTTTTTTCAGGGAAACATAGTGCTAAGGAGGCTACTAAACTCTAACCTCTACATTCTGGTCTTCGGGTTCTTTTTCTTCGGTTAGTTGTGATACTGTCCTATAATCACTCTTAGCTTTTCTGTTACCTGAGTGGCACCTTAGGTTGCTCCTTCAGAATGCATGATATGAAAGGAAAAATCAGAAGTCAAATTGTGTCAAAAACAAATAATCAAATACTAAAAGTTTTTAAATTATGAATTCACAAATGAACAAATGCATGTACTGATGCCAGTCTCAATAATGTAGCAGCAATGACATCATGTAATGTGACTTTCTGAGCAATCCATGTTCCCCATAATTACAAGCGACCATGTTATAGCAAGGCGTATACAAAATGGCAGCATCTGCTATAACACAAAATGGCATTGTAGTAATTTTAATATATGATGCTTAAATAAAATAACAAGTCCAAACCCAGAACAAAAATTAAAAAAGAAAGTGAAACTAAGTTTTATGTGCATCAGTACCTCATAAAAATGAATAAAAAATTTCCAAAATATTGACATTCATGACAGAATCTAGCAGAGAACTATTCTGCATTATACAGCAAAGTCTTAGTCTAAGTGTGAATGTCCCATTAATGATCAGGTGTAGGTGTAGCTGCTTAGATGTAAGGATAGAGTATGTACATGTTGAAAATGGGGAATTCCAAAATTGCTTTATCTGTTCATTGCATTGTCAGTTTTGTGAATTAATTCAACTAACTTGACTCTACCTTTCTAGAGGCACTTTGCTTCCCTGGACCGAAAGAAGAATGGAAAATTAAGCCGGAGGGACTTGAGGAAAATCCTCTACCGCCATATGCCATTGGAGCATTGTGCTACCAGCTTCTTCAAGTAAGGATTATAGTTAATCAGATATGCCTGGAAGGAGTGTAAAAGTGTGTGTTCAGTTGAAAATAATTTAAAATAATATTATTTTTGGCTTTGAAGGAGTGTAAAAGGTTGAATTTGTCATAATTTTTTAAGCATACAGTTAAGAAATTATACTTATTTTTACATGGTTCAAGGGGTAATTCATCCTATGTCTTCTTATGTAAACCTTTAAGTGAATCACCTTACAAAAATATATATATTGGTCACGAGTTCTTCAGTCACAAACTGTTTTTTATTGTGTGAAATGCTTACAAGGCAAAAGTGTCCTACACCACAAACAACACACTTTGCTATAAGCACACTATTGCACTCAGTAGCTCTCTTCATCTCTCTCCTCCACACCTTACAGCAAGCTTCGTCCTCCTTCTCACAAGTCTGGCTCCCAGATTGAAGTGGGGCTGCTCTTTTTATGTTAAACCTGGGAGCACTTCCAGTGTCCAGAAACTGTGGCTCAGAAACATAGGAGGATGGAGTCCGACAAAGTAGGGCTTGCTAGTCTTCTCAGCAAACCCTAGCGGCACCCACGGACCCCAACAGGGTTGAGCTGACAAACTCCAATTCCCAATATCCTGTGGGAATCCATGGTGATATTACAACCCAGGAAGGTTGCCACCTAGCATTCCGGAGGAGACAATGTCCTGTTCAAGCTGTGGGCATCCCAGCCAGGCAAGGTTTCTAGTACAGTTCCAGCCAGGTTGCTATGGAATCATAAATATATACTGTATATAGTAAAAATAAACACTGTAAACAGATAAAGAGTTGGTGCACTGCAAGTTCACTGCCATTCAATGTCCAGTGATGTCACTGATTAATAAATGGCTAAACAAACTTAGTATAATCATCATCACTGACATACTGTTTAGGTTTCTCACAGTCAATTATAGAAAACTTAGTTTCGGGAGGAGATCCTTCCCAGTCATTTATCTGGTCCAGACTGACCTTGGATTGCCTTTGTAGGTTGAACTTGCAGTGAAGAAAGTGGAACAGGTGAAGCTGACAAGTTGAGCAAATGAAAAATGTGTTAAAGACTGTGTCACACCTGAATTCTTCACTGTAAACATCTCTGTCAGACCCCAAACCATGTAACATGCCCAACGCTCACTTATTTACATAAATATAAGCAAATATAAGTTGCTTATTCCAGCACTAAAGGCACAACATATAATGATTCTATGCAGAACAATGAGTTATTTCCATAATTTTCTCATTATGGTTATTATGGTGTATTATTTTTGCTGTTTAATACAATACACATGAAATTATTGATATTGTTATAAGGTTTTGTTTGTCAGTTTATGACATTAGTTTTTATCATGTTTTCCTTACAGGTCTTGTGATATGAATGGAAACAAGAAAATCACACTTAATGAGTGGACCAAATGCTTGGTGGACAGATCTGAGAACTGGTATCAGGACTTGATGTGTAAGTCATCTTTATTTCCTATATCAGGCTAATTTTAAGGACTTTGTTGTAAGAGAGTACTAGGGGGCTTTGCCCCCTGCTCACTTCGCTCACCAACCCCCATGTTTGGTTTTCCAGATACACACTTTTAAGATTTTTGTTTTTCTTTGAATTGTTGCTATTTCGTTAGTTTCACTTTTATTTCAGAACTTCTGTAAAAACAATATTTGGAATCTTTAGAGTCCCAACATGCGGAATCTTTTAAACTAGGGGGCTCCGCCCCCTGCTCGCTTCGCTCGCCAACCCCTGGTGTTGGGAAGTTACAAAGAGCGTGATGTATGAATGAGATATAGCATAGTGTGAAGGTGTAGATGACGCAGATAGGAAGCAAACAATAAAGTGTTTGGCACAGTGTAAAGGTTTATTGGAAAATTTCTTTGTAAACAACATTAGAAGTAAAGATGGTGTCTTGTCCTTGAATGAGTTTTCCTTGGAATGGAGCATTTATGACATTAACTTTAACGTCAGATGAATGTCAAAGTTGTGAGAAGGCCACATAAAGTTGTCCATGTACAAAAACGGGCTCAGATAGGTAGATGCCAACCTTGTGCATGGTTTGTCCTTGTGATTTGTTGATGGTCATGGCAAAGGCAGGTTTAATGGGGAATTGTTTCCGTTTAAGTGTAAAAGGTAATTCCAGGTCAGAACTTGTAAGGTCAATTCTAGGAATTAGAACAGTATTGTTAGCATGTGATCCTGTAAGAACTGTTGCTTGAATAACATTGTGTGTTATGGTGTAGACGACTAAACGTGTACCATTGCATAAACCCTGTTTAGTGTTAAGGTTTCTTAATAGCATGAGTATTGTTCCGTTTTTAAGGCGAAGACTGTGTTGTGGTAATCCGGCTGGGTTAATAGTGTTCAAATATGCTAAGGGGAAATTAAGATGGTCATTGTCGTCATCAGAGTCAACTTTGTCAGAGCTTAGAAAGAGGTGTGACTCTCCAGGAAGTAATGAAATGACCTGGTTATTAATGTGATCAACAGTAATATTTTTTGGACATAATATACTTCGTTGTGTTAAAAGGGGCATTTGGTCTAATGAGACCGCTGTTCCAAATATCTCCGTAAGCAAGTCGTTGCAGATGAAGGGTTGAGGAATTGTAATAATATCTGGGTGAAGTCCATCTGTATTGGTGAGTGTACAATGTTCTAGTTGTAATAACCAATTGTTATATTCGGGATCTGGAAATCGCATGTTTTGTACAAAGTGTATCTTTAGAAAGCAATGCCAATTGTTCGCATAACATTTTTTGTTCCGTGGTTTTAGAAGCTTGCCGAGGTGAATTTTTTTTTTTTGATGCGGGTTTGTGTTTGTGGTCCCGTTACTCGAGCCATCTAGTTTTGTATCCGTGATCGTGAATTGATGACTTGTTTGATCTTTATCGTTAGGAATATGGATAAGTAATAAGTAGGATCGAACTCACTGTTAATATGCGGACTGTTCGTTTCTTCGTATTATCACCAATCAGGTCTCGCGCCTGTATATGTATTGTAGTTCGGTCTCGTGTTGTTTATATGACGTCGTCGCGTATTTTAAGGTGGACTGAATAATAGCTGAGCGCATGGCATGTGGAGCAATAGGTAAGCACTGTCTAAAATCTACTCCTAATAAAAGTATCTTTCCTCCAAAGGGAATATTATTATTCATCAACGCAATGCCAATTGTCCACGTATTTTAAGGTGGACTGAACAATAGCTAAGCGCATTGTAAGTGGAGTAATAGTTAAGCACTGTCTAAAATCTCCTCCTAATAAAAGTACCTTTCCCGCAAAGGGAATATTATTATTCATCAACGTTTGTAGAAGTGTATCAATGGTGTTGAGTAAGTGACTGGATGCCATTGTACAGTCATCTATAATTAATAGTGTGGCAAGACGGATGTCACGTGTATTGTTACTGTGCATTGTCATAGTGGATACCGATGTTTCTGCGATTGGGACCGGTATTTGGAATAAGGAGTGACATGTGTTTTTGGAGCTGAGACATTTTTTCTTCCGCGGTTTCAGAAGCGCTTTGTAGGTGCCGACGTGATTTGTGCATATTTGCGTTCTTGATTTGTTTCAGGGTGCACTGTTCCAATGCGATGTAATATTTGTCCACATACGCGAAAGCAGTAGGGGCCATTGCCTTTTGGTGACCTGATATTTACTCCGGTAGATGCAAAATCAAATGAACTATTGTAGGATGTAATGCAGTTCATAAAGTTTTTACTTTCAGGTACTTCGTTAGTTAGAAGCTTCTGTAGATATGCAGGATATGAATGTAAAGGAGGCAGTGTAATTTGACTTTTTTGACAACAACGTGTAAATTCATTACTTGTATTGCCATTTGTTTCTTCAGGGAAGTTAAGTGAATGACAATGATTGCAAATGACATTCATTAATCCCAATGAATTTCCATGAAAAGTGGACTTATTATTGAACGCGCTGTCAGCTAACTGGCGCAATCGTTAGTGTGGTCGTGGGTCTGAATCGTCCTTTTTGTGTACGTTTCGCATGCTATGTCCGTAGTCTGTCCTGTTTCGTGTCCAATGGGCTTTGTGTGGCACTCGCGTCTTTTTTTTTTGTGTGCTGGGGGCTTGTTGCCTGAATTTTTATTTCTGTTAGTGGAGGGGGTGTTTGTGTGTTGTGAGGCTGAATCGTCCTTTTTGTGTGCGAACCGTTTCGTGTGCTATGTGTGCCTGCGTGTGACTCCTTTGTTTTTGGTGTCCTAGGGGCGCGTGGCCTCATTTCTTATTTCAGTTACTGGAGGGGGGCTTTGGGTGTCGTGGGTCTCAATCCTCTTCTTTGTGTGTGTCCCGTTTCGTGTGCAATGGCTTCGTGCGTTTACGTTGCATTCCATCCGGCCGGTTTCCGTTGCTTGGGGGGTGTTTGTGGGGCGCCTGCGCAGTACGTCTTTTGCGGCCACGGCCCATGGCCGGATGTCCCTGCGTCCATCCGGTTTAGCATTCTCAGTTAGTAATATGGATAATATGGATGAGGTTCGTGAGACATGTGCTTAATGACTTTGTACCATAATTCAGGATAGGTTTCTCTGTTTGGAATTTTAGCACAGACAAAGCGATCTACATCATCAGCAGTTAATTATTTTTTTTGCAAAGTAACCAATAAATGCATTTGAGGTAAACCCCGTTTTTGAAATTCTCTGACTTAAACTTAAAAGCCTTACAATATTTACATACTTCTGACATATCACCTATGTCCATATATTTGATCTTTATTCACCTTTTAGTTATTTCTCCGAGTAATAATTTCTCTTTTTTTGTGCTAATGCGATGTTTACTTTCTTTTTTTGACAATGTCGTTTTTTTCAACTTTCATATTCTGTATCTTGATCTGCATGTGTTTCGCACCTACGTTTTTTTTGAGTCTTTCGAATTCCACTGTTTTCATTATCTCTAACCTGCTCTGCATGTGTTTGGCCCCCTTGTTGTTTAACCTCTTTATGACGTTTTACTTTGTTTTATACTCTTTGTCTTTTATTTCTGACATCGCTTTGTCCTGCTATTTTTTCAATTACACCTGGTCCGTGATGATTATTTTCCCTTTTTCCGAGTAATAATTTCCTTTTGTTTGTGCTAATGCAATCTTTACTATCTTTTTTTGATACTGTAGTAACCTGTAGCAGCTCGAAATAAGAAGAAGTAAAAAAAAACTTTTTTTTTGTAAAGTCTCGTAAAAGTTTTACTTGAACAATCAAGAAAAAGAACGCTGACTTCGTAACCCCAAACACAATGCAAGTGGATATTTTTGCCTCTGTCAGTCTTCCGTGCTGTACTCCACCCTTGATCAATCAAACCTAACAGTCACTCAAAAGCAAAAAAATGCTTCAACCTCCCTAGGACGCTACAATACCTTCGAATTTTACTGCTTTCATATTCTTTAACTTTCTCCACATGTGTATCGCGCCATCGGTTTTTTTGAGCCTTTCGAATTCCACTGCTTTCATAATCTCTAACCTGCTCTGCATGTGTATAGTGCCAACGTTTTTGAACGTCTTTATGAAGTTCTACTTTGTCTTTTACTCTTTGTCTTTTAATTCTGAGCCCGATTGGACGTGATTTTTTTTCAATTCCACTTGTTCTGGGCTGATTATTCTTTTTCTTTTTTGCATTTTTTTCTCTCCAGCGCTTTTGAATCTCTTTTCTCTGCACTGCTCTTTCTTCTTCACTTAGTCTTTGTCGTTTTATCTACAACATATTGTCCTTATACGCTTTATATGCACTGAGAGCCCTGGATCTGTGTGTGGTCAAAGCCTTTATACAAGTGAGTGTTTTGCTGCCCGTGGTCTTATTTGATGTTGGTTGTAAGTAGGGTGTGTCTTGCAAGATGTTCATGTTCTACGTCCCTGCGAGACGGTCCTGGGACAATCTCTTGGCACAAAGTCTCATGTTTAAGGTCCCCGCGAGATGCTCCGTGGCTAATCTCTTTCGTCTCGCAGATCTTTTAAGTGTCTTCTGTGATCTTCACGTGAAGATCACATCTCGTCTCCCTAGTCTTTCTCTCCCAGGATTTTTTTTTATAATAGAGAGGTAAGATGTCTGGGGTCAGAATCATTCTAAAATAATAATGTGTGAACTGCGCCTTTAATTTATGGCCACCTTTTTAAATGTGTGGGGCAGGAGTGGGGAAAAAATACCGTAGGCTATGTAGATATAGAGTGGATATGAAAGGCATGCATAAGCTCAAAAATCAACGGTAAAGTCTTTCTTATTCATAATGCTTAGAATAAGAGAGGGGAACAGAAAAAAAATCTGGCTCACAAAAAAAAAAAACAATAATGTTTCTCATATTAAAGAATTTATTTGCAAAATATCTTTCGGATAAAAAGCAAAACACATATTGCAAGAAAAATAAAGCCAGTCGCAATCCAATGCTTAAAGTCCAAAAGACTCAGCCAAAGTTCCTAATAACCACAAATGAGAACCAAAACAGCACAAAAAATAATAATCTTAAATCCAATGTCCAAAATCAAAGAAAGTATAAACTGATGTATTAGTGAGGAAATAATCCCACTCAGCGGTGCAGCGTCAGTGTGGTTGGGGGCTGCTATCTGTAGTTGTATTTAAACTGCATTAAACACACATCAAAAGAAATAAGAATTCACATTAAACAATATATTAATAAAGAAACAATAGGTGACAAAGGAGACAAAAACACAATACACAATGACACTTATTAAATAATTTTCACCATCTGCTTAACTGTAAAAACACACATAGCAGAACTGTAATAGAAATGCTGCTTGTTAAACTTTTATTTTGAAATGTAAGTTTATGACATAACATAATGTAGTATTCTCAGACCGACTACTGCATATCCAATTCAGAGTTGTGGAGGGCTGGTGCACAAGTCAGGAATCAACAATGGACAGAATGCCCAGTCTATGCCAGCCACACTCTCACTCATGCTGGAGCTAAGCTATGTATCTTGAAAGATGTGAACAGAAAAATTAGGGTTTTAGGAGGAAAGCAAATGTAGACTAGGGGAGAACGTGCAGACTAAGCATGGATAACAACTTAGCTTAAGATTCAGACCTACAATTCTGGATCAATGAGGCATCAGTGCAACTCACTGAACCATCACGACACCCATAACCCATAATTAAATAAACTGCAATAGTGGCTCCCCTAAACTGACCCCTGCATGGCCGATAATGCTACATGTGGGGAACTAAACTCCTCTTCGCTTTTCTATATTTTTGAGCCATCTTAGAAAATGAAGTTGACTAGCTATTATACGTATACTTCTGAAATAAATCCCTCTATAGAGATTGTTATCCTTTCCAAGGCTTGGTTCCTGCCTTGTGCCCATTTCATCCAGGGCTGCATGGTTTTACTGAAGTATGCGGAAAGCAAAAGAACTGTCAAATAATCTGCAAGAAAAAGTCATTCAATTTTATAAATTAGGAAAAGAATATAGAACAATATCAGAGAATTTAGTTAACATTGATGGCAAGATGAATGCCGTATATTATCCGAAAACATTGGAGCAGAATTTGCAGTCATTGTCCTGGAACCTGTGGATGAGGTGGGCTTAAACTTTCCAACTTGACAATGATCCAAAACATAAGATCCTTCAGTTGTGGGAGAATAAAGTGAATGTTTTGGAGTGTCCATCATAATATCACTGTGCCACTTTGGAGAGCTCTCAAACTTGCAACTCATGCATGGCAACCAAAGAATTTAGAGGACTTTATAGGCCTTTTGTCATGAAGAATGGGCAGCTTTACTATCTCAGAAATCAAAAGGGTCTTACTCACAACTATCATAAAACACTGGAAGCAATTATTGATGTTAAAGTGATGCCTAATAATTTAATTTGAATCTCATTAAAATAAATGTGTTTTGTCTGATCATTCTTGTTTTCTTAAAAATGTTCCACATCTTACAAATTCTGCCAGAAATATGTAAACTTATGAGCAATAAAACATAGATAGATAGATAGATAGATAGATAGATAGATAGATAGATAGATAGATAGATAGATAGATAGATAGATAGATAGATAGATAGATAGATAGATAATATATACAGTATAATAAAATTGAATTGTCTCTTAAGCTAGGAGGCTACATCAATAACCAATGAGCTGTCATGCAGTTTATACCAAATGCATTTTCTTCCTTCAAAGTTTCAAAATTGGAGAATCCACATTATGTTCCTGTTTCTTTCATGTACTTGTTTAGCATGTACAGTATATATACTGGGGCAGCCCAGTAGTTTAGTGGTTTTCACTGCGACTTCACAGATGTATCATCCTGAGTTGAAGTTCTATGCCCTGAAGTCATCTGTATGAGGTCTGCACATTCCCCCAGTGTCTGAGTAGGTCTCCTCCTGGTTTTTGGGATCCCCCCACCATTGCCAAAGATATGCAATTTCAGTAAACTGGCAGTTATAAATTGGCAAAATGTGGGGTAGGCCCTGGTGCTCTGACTACTGCAGTCTCTTGTCTTGTGCCCAGTGTTGCTGGGATAGGCTCTGGCTCCTTATGACTATGAACTGGATTAAACAGGTTTGAGAATGCACGTGCACTGCATATTACAGATGTATTGATATGAAGACAACCAACAATGGTAAATAAAGAATAACAATGGTTTTTGTGTTATTCAACCTATGAATAAATATTAGGATGGGATATGAGGATAATTACTTTTACCCATGTGCTGTATGTTTATATTGATATTTTAATAGTAATGACTTGTGACAATAAAGTATCAAAGCATGCAGTATGAAAATCAACCAAAATGTTTCTTCACATGAACGCTCTTCATAGTGCCAATATTCAACCTTTCAGCCCAATTTCTTAAACTACTTCACACACATGCGGTCCAGTATGTTAGTCAGTTGTTCACATTGATGGAAACTTTATCAAAGTTGTACCAGTCTAGCAGACATTCAGATGTGTGCTAAGTTAGATGATCTAATGTTCTTTGAATTTTATGAAAGAAGAACTCACAGGAGACTACCTGATGGACCAACTTCACTGGCTGAGAATCCTCTTTCCTGTAAAAAAACATCAAATGTATTTTCATGTTTAACCTTAAAGACTGTCTGTCTGTTATCATAAAGCATAATGCTTGTTTTCACATGTATAATATTTTTGCTTTTTCTGTCTCACATTCAGCGGTGAAAATGGGCTCCAAATCAATATGCCCTCAGAATGAAATCATCCACTGAAAATGGAAACACATGAAATGCTATCGTCTTCCTTCAAGCCCATCTGTATTTATAATATAAAATCTACATACCTGAAAGGAGTTCAACAGAACATTAGAAAGAAGTCTTCCATCAGATGAGCACTTGCCAATATTAGAAGGAAAAACATGGACTATTTATATTGAAACCAAATATGGATCCACTCATTGTACCCCAGTCTCTTTTTTCAGGCTCATTGCCCACCAGGAACACAAGACCAGTTGAGGTGAAGTAGCACTTCTATAGCCTGGGCAGCTGGCAACATTGTTACAGTATATGATATTCTCATACATAAAGAATATAACAGATATAAATGTTGGAAAATGTGTATTGTTCAGCCAGAATGTAAATGTTATGCAGTCCTTGGTAGACACAATGCAAGCAGCAAGTGACCAATCCATGCATTATGACTACAAACATTTATGGATCAATGAGAATTTGCTTAAATTAAAAACTACATTTACTAAAACGTATGCTTTGGATATTATACTGTACTGCATGGGTGGTCTGTAGGGCCACAGTGGCTGCAAGTTTTTGGTTCCAATCCCTTTTCCTAATATGAAAGTATTTAGTGCTCAAGCAGCATTTTGGAGCTTCATTTTAGCTAACTCGCTTGTTATGGTTCTCGTCCCTTAATTTCTTCTTGTAGCTTTAAAGAGCGCCAGACATGTTATTAAATTGCTTCTTGTTTGCTTTACCTGCTGCCAATTAACAATGAGATGCAAATGACAACGAAGCCAATAGCTTTCCATTTAACTAGGTCCCATTTACATTCGTGTGTGTCTTTCATGAAGGTTCTGTTTTGATTACATATCTGAAAGGAAATTTTGGAATGCAAAGTGCAGGACTGAGAATTATTAATCTGCTCATAGCCACATCCTTGGAAAGGAAAGAATCAACATCTACATATTTAAAATGCAAAGTTGACTCACTGGCACACAGATTCACTCATCAGTATAAAAACTATTTCCCGTTTAGCTAAAAAAGCTAAAATTTGGCAGGATGATCATCTAGGGCAGTAGTTATCCGCTAGGAAAGGACATTTTTGATATAAAATATTTAGGGGTAAACTTCCCCTATAATACAAAAATGAAAATATTTATAAATCTCAAAAATGTCTTGATAGATTTGATTAAAATTTGGTGACATTGTAGAAAAAAGAAAATTAGCCAACACTTGTCTTTTTATTTGTTGAGATTTATTGTTAATAATGCTCTAGAAAAGGATACCTTCTAATGCACTGCGTCCCCCAGTTCATCACAGCTCTGACAACGCACACAGGAGAAATGGGGTGTTTCTACAAATGGAACTTAATGCAAAGTTCGTTGAAGCTGAAAGAAGACACATTTAGCAAGTGTTTGCCACATGCTGTGGCTGTGCGCATAATCAATTTCGTGCAACAGATCCAGTAAGAAAGGTATTTAATATCTGCCAACCTTAATCTTATCTGCAACCCTATGCAAATACCGAATAAGCCATTGGGTTGCTCTGGGTGATTTCGTTAGCACTCACAAAGTTTAAACAAGAGCATCAATAAAAGTGCCATCAAAAGTATTAATGGCTGTTTTTTGGTTTTTGTTTATTCCCTCAATCACTTTGGGATAACAATGTCATTGTCTCGCAGGATTACAGCTTTTATCTTAGACAGTAATGTTTGTCAACCTTTAGGGACCCAGTTTCACCTTTTTAAGCTCCTTGATGATCCACAGACAGCATTTAAAGAGCAGGGTAGCTTCCCCCTTCAGGAATTGAGTGTGATTAGAAGAGTGAGGGGGTGCTCTTGATGAAATGAGCACAGTTAGAAATGGGGAAAAATATCGCACAGTGCTGATGATCACTTCAAGGGACTGGGAGGAGTGTAACACATGTGACAATAAATCTGAAATAAACTGATAACAGTACATGTTTTTCTCACTGCATAGCCTTGCATTTTTGAATAGACTGACATTGTTGTCTACTTGCATATCATCATTAAGGTCCAATACTTATCAACAATCAGCATTAGGTGCTTTTTGAAGTTAAAAAAACAAAGAAGAAAAAACAAACACTGCAAAGTAATCGATAGAGCCAAGCCATGATTGAACAGAATGAAGTGTGATTGTTTTCTATAGCTGATGGACATGCTGTTTTACAGAATATGATAAGAAGAGAACAAGACTATGCTTTAGAGTGAGTAAAAGTAATTAGAAATGTTTGTTTTTTATGTTGGTAGACATTTATTCAAACCCACTGTATACTGAGGTGGTACTAATTTTTGACTTTGAAGCCAATGGAGAGTTGAGATTTTTAGCAGGTTTACCTTTGAATGAATCATCTTTAAGTTACCTACAGTATGTAACATAACCAAATACTGCTTTAATATGGAGTTCTGCTGCAGTCTCTTTCATACCAACACCACAACGACTGTAGGTAGCATGTTCAACAGTAAGCAGCTCATGCGAACTAATAATATTAGAACCTGGTAAAGAAAAAATACAAATACTGTGCACAGACAAGTACTTAGTTATTTGAATATTACTTCTGACACTTACACTATAACTGCGGCCCACTGACTTAGAAAATTTCCTGGGTGAAGCTGGGTAACACAGCTACTCCATAATTTCAAAATGATATGACAAGGCCTAACAAAAGCACTAGCAAGCCATCCATCCATCCATTATCCAACCCACTATATCCTAACTACAGGGTCACGGGGGTCTGCTGGAGCCAATCCCAGCCAACACATGGTGCAAGGCAGGAAACAAACCCCAGGAAACCCACGCAGACACGGGGAGAACATGCAAACTCCACGCAGGGAAGCGAACCCAGGTCTCCTAACTGTGAGGCAGGAGTGCTACTAACAAGCCATACAATGACATAATAATTTAATTTTATGGATTATTGTCTAATTAAGCAGATGGTTTGGTACAAAAGTCTGCTTCCTTTGCAGTCCCCCAGAACCAAACTTAAGAACCCTTGCTTTATTTCTTAAATATTTTACACAAGAAACTGTTCAAGGAAAAAAAATGACTCCTCAGCTGTATATTGTTGTTTACCCACCTACTTTATGTCCACTAGGGCAGAAAAGTACCTGATGTTTGGTTTTATCCAGAATATTAACTTTTTCCATAATAGAATTGTGCTTACAGTAATTGATATTACGGTTTTATTGACAATAGAAACTCAGTAGTGAACGCCTATAAATCCTTAAAAAAACTTCAAATATAATTAATTACAAGCTAGTAAAGTAGAAAGAATATTTATTAAGCATGCAAAAAGAGACTTTTGTAAAAAGCTGATCATTAGTTTATTGTCAATTTGCATTATATATTCAAAATATAACAACACAAAGGCACAACATTCTCAAACCCACAAAGTCCATGTTCTTCTTTTACCTACACAGGTTTTTCTCTGGGTATTCTGGTTTTCCTTTCACCTCCTCAAAAATGTGCACATTAGGTTAGTTGGCCATTGTAAATATTTCTTGTGTGAGTGTGTGGCCTGCAGTGGACTGGTGTCCGGTCCAGGGTTTTTAAAACTACCCTGCACAACAGAGATTTAGGGACCCACAACCCTGAACTGAGTTAAACTGATTTAAAACATGATTATGTCATATGATCTGTTTAATGTAGAGAAACGTTAGGCCAGTTTGTAACTGGAAGTTTACCTTTAATTCTGCTGCAACAAATGAAATCTGGTGGCCATTACAAAGAGACAAACTGATCTACCTTCTTCTATGTCTTCATGTAGTAGTGTTATTTCTCCATGTATTATTTTCACATTTGTCCAATGTGACGTCAAGCAATAAGTCATTAGGACAATTAAATCATTGAATCATTGACAATTAAGTACCCTTTTTCGGAGGAGTATGAAGGCATTTCTCTTGGAGTCAAAGTCACATCTGGCGCCAAAGGGGGTTCTGGCTTTGAGGCTTCCTGAAAGGCTTTTACACCTACACTTTCTACTGATCAATGCTATTGTAAAGATACACATAAATAAGGCAGAAAAAGGTTTGGGGAACCGCCCCTATAGCATAAACAGCTCAAAGTTTCAACAAATGGCTCCAGAGCAACGTCTGGTTCCGTGTCCAAAACAGGGAAAACTAAACACAAAAGGAGTTGGGCTTTTCTAATAGCCAGGGAGGAAGAGGTGGGGTCCAATAATTGATGCTGGAAGTGACCTCGGTATGAGGCGTGGTTAGGCAAAGGAAGCAGGAAGTATTCTATGTTGGATTTTCTTCAGGGGATCTGTAGGAGAAGGAGAGGAAAGTTTAATGCGCTTCGAAAAAACCTGCTCTTGTTTTCCGATCTCGGTTAAGCCCTTAGCCTGCCTATCAAGCGCACGTGTGTGACACTATATATGGATTAGTACCAATACAGTACATTCAGTGAGCTATTTGCAGGTTCTACTGACCAATGCTATATATGGATTGTGCTCCCTTTCCACCAGCACATTTTTTCATTATCTTCAAACAGTTCACCTGTCTAACTACTTCAAGTCTTTAATTCTCTGCCTAAAAGACTTGTCTGCTTGGCTTCAATTAGGAAATGTATGTTAAACATAAGTATTAAAGAACAAAAGTATGGTCACAAATCACAGTTTCACAGTTATTTTTCCAAACTGGTTACAGAGGTGAACTTTCAAAACTTCTAAGGAAGCCAACTAGCCAGGTTCAGTACTTAATCCATACAGATATAACATTAAGACAAGATGGCCTTGTGTGAGAGTGCATGTGAATGTGTCCTATGATGGACTGGCATCTCATTCAGGGCTGGATCATACCTTGCGCTCAATACTGCATCTCAGAAATGTTTGTATGCATATGATTCTGCCTCCTGGTGGCCAAAGCCATTGTAATTAAGTTACTGTAAATTCACCCTCCTGCATGTGCATTTTGTCTTTTCAAGTGTGCAGCAATGCTGCATTCCATTTATCTCAGATGTTAGAGCAGGGGATGACATCACACCTGAGTTGACTGCATTCCAGTAAAAAGTTTGGAAAACCAATATGGACACGTCCAGGAAAACCTTTTTTTTGCGCTTGCTCCATCAGAACAAATAACAGTTGATAACAATACATCAAGTGGTATTTTATGCATCCAAACACCGCAGCAACATATCCACAGGTAGTAGTTGGACATTACTGTGTGTACGATAGATTTAATGAGACACAAATAGACAGAAGTGCTAACAAATTGTATAAAACTTCAGCTTTTGCTAAAATTTGCAGTGTACTGTGCCATTTTGGATTGACATCGTAATCTGAAGTCGGACAAACTTGGGCTTGACAGACTATTTCTGAGTTGGAAATCCAATTTATGGGGGCATTCCATTCTAGCTTCCCACTTCAGAATGCAGCACAAGTGTTTCAGCAGTTTCTATATGATTCTTCAGACATAATGTCGTTTATAAAAAAAAAAAAGTATACCATTCTGTGTATCTTTCAAGTCTATTTTGCACACGTGTAATGAGCTGAGTATTAATACGCTGTGTGGTGATTATTCCTTCGGGAAAATAAATCTTCACAAACAAGGTAAAGTTTTGGGGACCATCCCCATATATTGTCATATAGACAAAGTGAAATAAACAGATCAAAGTCTTTTTCAAGTGCATTGAATAGTCTTACTTACAAAACATGGCGTTTATATATGCAAAGAATTATGGGAACAGGAAATGGATGGCAGGAAGTGACAATGGAGACAGGAACCGGAACCAGCGTCATCAAGGAGAGACGGAAGTGGAGTAATCTGAGAGGGCCGGAAGTGACGTCATCGCGGATCACCGGAAGTGACGTCATCGCGGCCATTTTGGTGCCCGGAAGGGGAGTCGATTAATTTCCTTCTGTTTTTCTGTTGAAAGAAGAGATTCAGGTAAGTACCACGTGATGACTCCTTATCTCGCGATAGTTCACTCACCTTTAAGCTCTTTGACTGCCTCCTAATTGCATGCGCATGACAGCTGACACATATTGCAAATTGCTTATCTCATACTACCATAGTATACTCACGATTGGATTTTGCAGGTGATACACGCTCCTTTAAAAACAGATTTCTTTATCTTATAGCTTTTTTTACTATCCCAGAAACACACACACCTCTAAGAGATGATCAAGAACAAAACGTTCAAACACTAAAGAGAAACAAATTCACAGCTTGACCTTTAAGGCCCAATTAACTTCTTTAAAAAAGTAGCTGTTAAGGAACAGGAAGACAATATATAATTAGCACAAGAGTCTCAGGTACAACAGGATTGAGGGCATGTTTCATGACTGACTAAGGTCTTAGTTCTTCAGCTGAATCTACATGGTTTTGGCAGAAAGTCCGAAGGCTGGAATGCATAATACATTCCAAGAAGGTACCACTCAGTTGCTAAACCAGCACAGTGCAATAGCTACCCTTTTATTATCATATTTCAAATATTACCCAAATTCACCCAATAAATGATTTACTTCTCACAGATGCCCACCCTCCCCTCAGTTTCTCTTGATAACCGTAATATTTTGTCAAGTTCTTAATTGTATAAAGGATTTTGTGCTTGACCTACAGTACGTCTCTCTCTTGTTTGTAGTCCAATTTGTGGATATTTACATTTGAAAGTGCCTTGTATTACTGCTCATATAGTATCTGATATAATTTTATATGCATGATTAATTGCAAGCTAAATCTATGTATTGTAAAAATAAACAAAATGAACATAAAGACTTTTGGGGTCCAATGTGGGATACACCTGTAAGGTGAGTTGTGGGCACGCTAGCACACCACTGATAATCACCATTAGTCTGGTCATATAGAAGATTATTAGAGATGCTTCCATCTGGTCAGAGATTCGGTGTGATGCTTGTGCAAGGCAACAGCTGTTTTGTGAGAGAATGGAATCAGAAGATGGTACAGAGAAGTTAGAATTCATGCAGAGATTATAAACGGGAAGGCTATAATTAAATAAACAAAGCTCAAGACGTGTAGCTAGAATTATAGTCAAAGAACGGAATGGTAGTTCATAAGCCAAAAAGGATACACATACCCAAAGCCAAGAAACACAAGACATAAATCAGACAGAATTCAAAAACCAGTAAATTCAAAGCTAACAATATAAAATGGAGAAAATGTTTTTTGTTCATGGCAATCAGTCTTGGACAATCAGCAGAGTGCAGCACCACCTTTTCAAATATTGTGCTAGTGAAGTCAAAATGTCTGCATCCCAGCAGCAGGGCTTCACCACCTAGCAATGAGTCTCCAATATGAAGGCCTACCTAAGGAAAACAAGATGGTACCACAGGAGAACATGAATCATATTTAACAAGGATAAAATCAAAAGGTAACAAAAAAGAATATTATTACCAGATGCCTTGGCCTCAGAAGCTTTGAAAACCACACTCCAATAATTTTTAGAGGCTAAGCGTACTTCAAGCAAGGATGTCAGTGACAGAAATGTAAAGGACTGGGAAAAGGTTGAAGTATGCACATAGTTAGGAAGACAGGAATGAGTTAGTAACCAAAAAGACAGATCTGAGACATGCAAGAGCCAAAACATGAACCAAGGACCATAAGTCAAAGGACCATGCGGTCGTAAACAGAAAAATTCAAGTACAAAGCAAAATAAAGAAAGATCTTTGATTTTAGAAATTCAGACAATCGTTCAGGTTCAGGTGTAACAGAGGTTTAAATACTGTTACGGTTAGATACGTCAGAATGATGGGACATCCAGTAAACAACCCCTACCAACCCATGATTGTGTCTAAAAATTGCAAATAATATACTGATAATTCTTATTAAATAATTCTACTTCATTTAAAAATGAGAATGAAATAATAATCCCTGTGGCAAGAGGAACTCGGGAAGCCTTAAGTTTGATATGAGAAAAACTTTTTAAAGGAAAAAGAAATTTATCATTATGACACCAAGGAAAAGCTGGAAAGAAATGATCATGACACATGGAATGAATACTGTGAGGTCAGTTCAAAGTGGTTTTCTATTTCTAGATCTTTGACTTTCTGTGACATCAACACTACACTTCACCTTTTCTCCTTTAGTTTAGTGCCTACAAGTTCAGCTGATTGATCGCATTCTTAACAGTGAATGTATGCAATTATAGCAAAATATCACATAAATGTCTGCATAAACCATAAATCAGAGTGACAAACTAGTTATTGATTATATGAGGGTAAACAAAAAGTAATGGCAATTTGAAAATAATTCAGTAATCAAAATGGATTGAAGTTGACACAAAACAACATGTTCGCAGTGGCTTATGGGTAGTTTGAACGTGCACAGCATAGTGCTCTGCAAATAGTGTAGTTGAAGCCAATGTTAAATAAACATTGATGTTCCATATAGATAGATAGATAGATAGATAGATAGATAGATAGATAGATAGATAGATAGATAGATAGATAGATAGATAGATAGATAGATAGATAGATAGATAGATAGATAGATAGATAGATAGATAGATAGATAGATAGATAGATAGATCTATCTTTACCACACCATTGTTGTACAATACTCTGTAGTGAGGTTTCTTAAGACAAAGCATACAGGGGAAAAACCCTTTTTCTCCAGTAATGAAAAATTCCCTCCACCAAGAAAATCATGATGACCTTCTTTTAGGACATGAAGGGTCCTATTCTGGTACATTTTTAGAAACATGGACAATCAATGACCAGTGCAACATGGTCACTTTGCCTTCAAAGACAAGTATAAAAGTCGTCAGGGGGCAAGTAAAGCACCTCAAAATGACAGAGTCTGAGAAGAAGGCTTTACAGGAATGAACTTAAGAGAGGCCAGACAAGAGAGGTTCAGACACACGAAGATACAGAGGAAAGGTTTCAAGGTACATGTTAAGGCAAGTGATATCAAATATTTGTATTTTAATCTATTATCTGTCTATGATGGGTAATGTGGCATCAGACATCCATGCATCTCAGCCTCACAAAGTAGCTAATTCCTTCCTTTTTATTTTTTTATTGACTAGGGAGGGTGTCCTCTAATAACTTAGATCCCTTCACATGTGCAGTGCAAACTGGGCAGGAGACGCTGATCGAGTAGCCATACTCATGTCCTTGAACATTACGTTTGATGGAAAGCCTGCCCTTCAAGACATTTATATAATACTAGGGGGCTTACCCCTGCTTGCTTCGCTCGCCAACCCCCCTTGCCTGTGCTTCGCACCAGCCACTTCATGTCTGTTTGTGGAGGTGGGTTGAACGCACCCCAAGGAGACATGTCGCTCCTCCGAAACCCCCACTTAAACGGTGATACAATGGGTGATACAGTTTTTTTTACCTTCTCTTTGCTCAATCAGCTGCTGGCTTGCTGCTGCTGCTGCTGCCGTACCGCGTGATCTACATCTCGCACGGCGCTTCAAACATTTAAAAGCCTGTACAGCAGCTGTCTTTGTCATCTACTCTTCGTCTTTTATTTCCAGCCCTGGGAGTGGTTAAATCTCTTGGCACAAAGTCTTATCTCGCAGGACGTGAGTTCCTGATATTTTTTAGTTTATCATTTAAAAATGGAATAAAAATCTGAAAATTTAACAACATCACATTAAAGTTTGATAAATTCTGAAAATAATGATACCAAACACATATATGTAGGTTTTAAAATAAGCCTGATTTAAAGCATGACAAAAAACGTGACATAAAAATGTCACATAAAATCGTTGTACAAAATCGTTGCAATTTTAGGCTTAGGATTTTATATATATATAGTAGATTTACCTTGAAACATACTGTATGTGTAATGCAAGTAATGAAATTCTAGTTAAGTCAGCAACTGCAATATGATTACAAGAATTATAAAAAAAAAACTGTAATGCATTACATTACTTCACTACTTCATAATATAATTAGATTACAGTAACATATTATTTTCTACCTCATTACCTCAACTGTGGCCAGAATAGACTACCTTCTGTCAAATTCCCATTTTTTTAATTTACATTTTGGTGATGGTGTGACTAAATGTCAAATGTAGTATGTGTTACTGGTTGCCTTATGAACTGCAAATTACTCTCCTGAATGGTTAAATGCTCCTGTGTGTGTCTTAGGGTTTCACTTTCTCACTACTCCACACAGAAACAATGGACAAAAGAAAGTCAGTCTCCAATGTGGTCTAAGCAGCTGGCTGGTGTTTGCACATCTTACTCCTTAAGCCTGTATAGCACAGCTTAAAAATAATATAACATCTTCATTGTGACAAAACCTACTAATCCTTATGGGATGTTTCTCCAACAAAATTAGTTCAAAATACACTTTCCACTTGTAGAGCTGTTGAAATAATGATAAAAAGTCTTTGAGTTTGCAAACCCCCATCCCACACTTACATAATAAAACATAATATATATTAAAACAAAAAATACATATCAAACAAAAAATGAAAACAACGAAAATTTTAACTACATTTTTAATTATCATTTACGATTGAGGTATGTCAATAATTCCCAATCGTTCTTTTTAACTTCTTCCCTCACCTTTTTCTTTTTTCTAAAACCAACACTGCTCTGTTTTGTTTGCTTCATTTTGAGATTAGGAGAATAATAAAATATTAATAACTAGCTGTCTCCCATGGCTCCACCCGGTAGTAGTGAAACAGGACAAAGTTTATAAACAAACAGGTATCACTATCTAAATGGAGGCAAAGTATGCTCCAAAACGTGGCCAGAGGTACAGCGATTCGAATGGAGGCTGGCGCATGAGTGAGGAGGGCCCCCCTGCCTGGCTCCCCACTCCTGACGTCACGCTTCCCCCTCCCCTCGGCCCACAGTTTCTGTTTCGGATTAATGCGAATAAATCGCTCCTGCAAGTGAACTATGCCACTTAGCGCAATGACAGAAGCCGCAAAATCAACCGGAATGTTCAAGTAAATTATAGAAAAAAACCCAATCTAAATCCGTGAAGTAGTTATCTTGTGAAAAGCGGACAGACATACAGACAGACAGACAGACGTTGGAATTTATATGTATAGAGATGAGATTGAAGGTTGGAGTAAGTCAATGGAGAGCGTCTTCGGTCAACGAACTGGTCATTTGTAAAATATGACATTGCAACATATGTATCTGCAACACTTCTTAAACATTAAAAATGGTGTAATATTGACATAGATAACACACATTAGCTTGCCAAAGTCCTATCAAACAAAATTGTCAAAAAAGGCTAAAAAGTCTAGTACCAAAGTTTATTAAAAAATGCCTCCCCTAAAAAAGTGCTACCCAAGACAAACTGCCCCCTCTGCCCCACCTAGCTACCTCAGTGGGAACTGGTTACGTTAGTATGCAATTATTCTGTTTGAATGTTGTATGAAGAGGCCAGAAATTGCTTTTACATCTGACAGTGACACCATCACCCTTTATACTACAGGTAACATTCAAGTGACCTCCTCAAAAAACAGATCACTCATTGCACACATTATTTACAGAATTACCTACAAGCTAATGAAATATGTGACCTCTTTCCAAAATTACTGTGCACAAAACTGTAGCTTGGGAGGAGTGCTAACATTTATATCTGTCAAACCCACGCCATGGCTGCACACGCTGCTAATAGTGTTACAGTATGCATTCATTATTCAGTGTCATTTGCACTGTTGTTAACTTCACTGGAGGTTAATCGTCATTGCCGGGATACAAAGTAAGGGGGAAAACTCCAAAGAAAAATACAAATTAATAGGAAAATAAAAAAGAGAGGTTAGAACTTACTGTATAAATATGCCACAAACATGAATATTTCTAAATTTCATATGATTAGGAAAATAATAATCTTTTCTAAAAACAAAATAAGAGGAGATGAAAGACCAGCTAATCAAACAGTTAAATTAATTAGAGGTAAAGTGATGTATTGATTGTGAAACTGGTTAAAACAAAATCCTGCAGCCACAGGAAACCCCCAGCATTTGGACTGGAAACCATTGCATTAGATGTTGGTAAATCGTTGAGTGATACTTACCTCTTTTTTTGTGGAAAGTTAAAACAATGAACTTGTCACATCCATGCTGTGAGCTGAACCATGAAAGAGTGACATGAAGATATGCTGCCTACCTGTAATGAATGATGGGTGGATTACATGGTACAATGGGTTCAGTAGGACTGAACTGAAGCAAAAAATAGAAGTTAAGGCGTGAGAAAAATGTAATGAAGCTGTTTTAAATTGCAAAGGCAACACATGGGAATAAAATGAGGCAGAAAATCAGTTTCACCTTTAATTAAGTCACATAAAAAACAAAATAAAACAAAGAAGCAGAAATTAGGAAGAGAAAAAGCAGGGGACTTAGCAAAGACAGAATTACACAGTAGCCTCTGAGAAGCATAAAAGCTGTGCCTGTGCTAGGTTATTGTGCGCCCAAGGAAAAGCTTATTACTACGCCAACCAACTGTTCATTAGCTAACGCATGCGGCTGGGTTTTATTCCCCCCCACCCCTCATGATCTGCGCCCTAGGCGAATGCCTAATTCACTTCATGGTGGTGCCAGCCCTGCATAAATGGCATATAAAAACTAGGAATAAAAGGAAAATTACACATAGAAGTGTCTCGCTGCACTTCCCACAAATCAGATGGAGGGCGCAATTCGTGACAGTATAGGCAAGAGCTTAGATGTATGCCTTCTGTTAGTGAACAACAGTGAACAACAGCTTTATACACTTACTACAAATAAAAAGCTCACCCTGTATTAGAAAAAAAAACTGTTTTTAAAAAACTAGTTGTTAAAGTATTCAAGCTTAACATAGTGCCTGTAGGCCTATCTATTTTGTTTCTTTCAAAACGAGGAACTATAGTATTGCATTCATCATATCCAATGTGCACCTATCTCCTCTAGAGGGCGCTGTAGATTTTGGAATGTATACAGTCTAAATAAACAAAATGAAGAAAAGGGTATTTTATGGAATAGAGCCTGGGATAGTCATGGTGATGTGTTGTTCAGTTGTCTGAATAATGCATGGTTCTGTGTTTCTCTTTCCATGCACAAAAATTAGTCTATTTTTTTATAACTGGAGAATGTAAATATTTATGACTTCAATATAAATAGTTTTGGATTTTTAATAAATTTGCAAACCTTTCTGGAAAGATTTCACTTTGTCGTAGTTATTGAGTGTAGCTTGATGGGCAAAAATAGCAAATGTATCCATTTAAAATTAAATCTACAGCACAGTAAAGAGTGCAAAAAGTGAAGGGGTCTGAATACTTTCTAAGTCCACTTTATATATATATATACAGTGCATCTGGAAAGTATTCACAGCGCATCACTTTTTCCACATTTTGTTATGTTACAGCCTTATTCCAAAATGGATTAAATTCATTTTTTTCCTCAGAATTCTACACACAACACCCCATAATGACAACATGAAAAAGTTTACTTGAGGTTCTTGCAAATTTATTAAAAATAAAAAAACTGAGAAATCACATGTACATAAGTATTCACAGCCTTTGCTCAATACTTTGTCAATGCACCTTTGGCAGCAATTACAGCCTCAAGTCTTTTTGAATATGATGCCACAAGCTTGGCACACCTATCCTTGGCCAGTTTCGCCCATTCCTCTGTGCAGCACCTCTCAAGCTCCATCAGGTTGGATGGGAAGCGTCGGTGCACAGCCATTTTAAGATCTCTCCAGAGATGTTCAATCGGATTCAAGTCTGGGCTGTGGCTGGGCCACTCAAGGACATTCAGAGTTGTCCTGAAGCCACTCCTTTGATATCTTGGCTGTGTGCTTAGGGTCGTTGTCCTGCTGAAAGATGAACCGTCGCCCCATTCTGAGGTCAAATGCGGTCTGGAGCAGGTTTTCATCCAGGATGTCTCTGTACATTGCTGCAGTCATCTTTCCCTTTATCCTGACTAGTCTCCCAGTCCCTGCCGCTGAAAAACATCCCCACAGCATGATGCTGCCACCACCATGCTTCACTGTAGGGATGGTGCCAGGTTTCCCTCAAATGTGATGCCTGGCATTCACACCAAAGAGTTCAATCTTTGTCTCATCAGACCAGAGACTTTTCTTTCTCATGGTCTGAGAGTCCTTCAGGTACCTTTTGGCAAACTCCAGGCGGGCTGCCATGTGCCTTTTACTAAGGAGTGGCTTCCGTCTGGCCACTCTACCATACAGGCCTGATTGGTAGATTGCTGCAGAGATGGTTGTCCTTCTAGAAGGTTCTCCTCGTTCCACAGAGGACCTCTGGAGCTCTGACAGAGTGACCATCGGGTTCTTGGTCACCTCCATGACTAAGGCCCTTCTCCCCCGATCGTTCAGTTTAGATGGCCTAGAACTGAAGAGTCCTGGTGGTTTCGAACTTCTTCCACTTACGGATGATGGAGGCCACTGTGCTCATTGGGACCTTCAAAGCAGCAGAAATTTTTCTGTATCCTTCCCCAGATTTGTGCCTCGAGACAATCCTGTCTCGGAGGTCTACAGACAATTCCTTTGAATTCATGCTTGGTTTGTGCCCTGACATGAACTGTCAACTGTGGGACCTTATATAGACAGGTGTGTGCCTTTCCAAATCATGTCCAATCAACTGAATTTACCACAGGTGGACTCCAATTAAGCTGCAGAAACATCTCAATGATGATCAGGGGAAACAGGATGAACCTGAGCTCAATTTCGAGCTTCATGGCAAAGGCTGCGAATACTTATGTACATGTGCTTTCTCAATTTTTTTATTTTTAATAAATTAGCAAAAATCTCAAGTAAACTTTTTCATGTTGTCATTATGGGGTGTTGTGTGTAGAATTCTGAGGAAAAAATGAATTTAATCCATTTTGGAATAAGGCTGTAACATAACAAAATGTGGAAAAAGTGATGCGCTGTGAATACTTTCCGGATGCACTGTATATATGTTGCTACCCATATGTGCCCAGGGACCAGCTCTGATGTGGTAAGCAGTTACACCACTGGAGGGGGCGCTGATGTTACTGGATCATCTCTTTCTCCTGTAGCATCGAAAGACCACCTAGCTCTGCTCACAGCACTCTGAGAACACTCCTTCACTTTCGGCCTCCCAGGTTAAGTGGTGTCAATGTTTGATCCACATACGAGGAAGACAGAGGTCAAACTCCATTGCCAGCACTACTTAAGTCTTGCAGTAGCCCTATTTTCTTTTGATTTTGCCCCAATGCATCTGAATTTTTTGCAATAATTCAAAGGGTTCACCTGGCTGGTGACCCAATTTTTTGCCTGTCTACCCTAGTCTGCTTTTCCCAGCCATGTTACAATTTAAGTATATATTATCATACAGTCATGCCCATCGGAGGGTCACCTTCTAGGCTCATCAGAGGTAAGCACTACCACTCCAGGACATAAAGACACATTGGGCTGTGCTAGAGATCCTACTGGCAGCCCAAGGGACTTTGACAACTTAGTGCACCAGCTCTCAGTTAAAGGGCTAAGTGGTCCCAGGTAGCTACTCCTGCATTACTGACAGTGGGGTTCACAAATAGTTTAAAGAACCTCCTTGGTGCCATGTCTGGGGCACTTCATTTCCACTACCACTTCCCAGCTTACTTCTAAGGCTTTATGTTTTAACATAAGACATACTGTCAGTCCACTGACGTTCTTCTGCTCTCAGGGCTTGGTAGAGCTTTGTTCCTATCCTGTACCTCTACTGAAAAACATGGCACCTGTGAAGTCCTCGTGCCTCACTTGTATTCAGTTGCCTTCAAACAATTTCCAGGAATCCATGAGGGGTATGACTAGGTTCACATAGTCTCAGATCCTCCCTGTGAAGACAGAACAGGTTTTAAGACATCCAGTGGTTTTCTCTGTGCTTTAACAGGAGATGGTGGGACAAACTGTGAATATTTATACCATGAGATACACAAAATTACTACATACTGTATATAATATAAATTGTTTCCTTATATATTTCATATTTATAATTTACTGATTATTATTTAGTAGAGCATACATTAAATAAGAACAAAGTAAAAAAAATACCACATAATGACAGTGATCTATAATGATAGGCTACCAGTGGAGCTACACCATAATTTTGTATGAGGATTTATTTGTAGTGCTCAGTGTGTACTTGTTACTTGTTATTGAGTTCTGGCTAAAGGGTCCCTCCTAACAATTTGTGAGAGAAAATCACAATTATAAACACAGCTTAACACCATTCATGTGCTACTTCAGTAAGTGAAAATGTTATCTTAGGCGTGTCTCTAATGTATGATATATTTACATTCAGTTTTCTGAAATTACTAGTGATAGGATACATTGTCTCAAGATTCAAGATTCAAAGTTTTATTCATCACACATGCAGGTACAACATGCAGTGAAATGAAAAAGCTAGCCTATTCCACGACTGTGCAAAACAAAAGCAAACACACAATAGAATAAATAACAAAATTAAGAAAAAGATAAGAAAATTAACAAAATTAACTACATCAAATTAAGTTAAGCTAGAATGAAGTTAATTTAAAACCTGAAATAGCAAAAACAGTAAAAAGTATAAAGTGGCCGTGCAGTAAGTTAAAGTGAGTTTTAGGTTCAAATGTTTGTTGGCATGTTAGAGTTCAGGATTCTGATGGCCTGAGAATAAAAGCTCCTCTTGAGTTTCTCGGTCTTTGCCATTAGACTGTGTATCCGCTTGTCTGAGATGAGCAGGCTAAACAGTCTGTTGCTAGGGTGGGTAGAGTTCAGAATTCTTTATTTATTTTATTTAATTTGCACAATGTTTAACACTGATTTATAGTCCTCGGATCAAATTCAGTTGTATAGCTGGCATGTGTTCCTTTTCTTTGGATTCTCAGGTCTCCCCCTAAATCACAAAGATGCGTGTCTTAGTGTCTTTAAACTGACCGGGTATGAGTTATCGAGGTGGTTTACAGATTCATTCATAGAGGACCCCCCCACAGCTGCTGTTTTTTACTCCAATTAATTTCACAATCAGTGTGTTGCTTTTATTATTGCCACACTTTATATTAAGTTCACCTGTTTGTTGTCTGGTACAAATCTTGTAATCAATATTTAACCGACTTCCTATTGTCCAAATGACTTGACATTTTGCACACTTACTCACTTCCGATGACAATACATGAATCAATAATCAGTTTCACTAATTGACCAATTAATCCATGTTAATTAAGAAATGAAATTTTCATATGAAGAATAGTTCAAGATTTCACTAATAGATGGCACTAGTAACAGAACTAAAACAAACCCAAGACTAAAAAGTTGGAAATAATATATACATAAAAAAATACTTTTTAAAAACCATGCTTATATTAAGTGAAAAAGTGTACTAAAAAGTAAAAAATAAGTCTCTCATACATCACTCGTAAAATAAAAGCATGGGCGCTTTTCATCAATCGATATTCAAAAAACACTTCTTAAAATCTTAGCAAAAGCGCCCACCTTTTATTTGGAGAGTGATGTATGAGAGACTTATTTTTTTACTTTTTAGTACACTTTTTAACTTAATATAAGTGTGGTTTTTAAAAAGTATTTTTTTATGAATATATTTTGTGGCACTCGGCTGGGGGTGGTGCCCAGCCGGGACGCCCAGGAGGACAGGAGGAGGGCTCATTCCTCCTCCGGACCACGAGGGGGCGGCCACCCTGGTTCCTTTAAGGGCCACGGGTGCAGGGCTTGGAAGCCCAACCCTGTAGGGGCCCATGGTCTCCGCCAGGGGGCGCCCCCATGCCTGAAGGACCCGGAACCCCAACACTTCCGCCACACCAGGAAGTACTGGGGGGAAGAAGTTTGGGAACACCCGGAGGGCTTCCGGGAACACAGCCGGCACTTCCGCCACACAGGGGAGTGTCTAGGGAGTGTCGGGGATCACCTGGAGCCCATCCGGGCACTTATAAAAGGGGCCGCCTCCCTGCAGAGAAGGACTGGAGTCGGGTGAGGAGTGGACAAGGTTTTGGAGGCAGGAGAGAGGAGGCGGTCTGACGAGCAGGCAGAGAGAGAAAGAGGCCTGGACTTTGGGGGAGATTGGTGCTTTGGCACTGGGTTTGTGCACATATTGGACTAATTATTATGTTTAATAAACGTGTGGTGGACTTAAACATGGTGTCCGTCTGTCTGTGTCCGGGCAGCTTATCACAGTGGCGTAGTCGACCAGCTGGGCTGGAAAGTCCATGCAGCTCCCCCTGGTGGCCATCCAAGCCCCCAACCAGGCAGTGGAGGACTCCATCTCCCATGGAGCCTTGCGCCCGGTTGGGGAATCATCGTCCACCAGGAAGGCTGCCACCAAGCGTCCCGGGGGAGGTATTGAGCTGCCCATGGTGGCTCCCCCGGAACAGATGCAGCAGGGGCGTCCCTGCCGGGCATGGGACCCGGCTGTCCTTCACAATATATATTATTTTTTTAACTGATCTCATTGTTCAGTTATCTCTATCTCTATATATAATCTTCATTTGGATCTTGATCTTTGTTTGTCCGCGAATGAATTAGAAGAAGAAGATAGATAGATAGATAGATAGATAGATAGATAGATAGATAGATAGATAGATAGATAGATAGATAGATAGATAGATAGATAGATAGATAGATAGATAGATAGATAGATAGATAGATAGATACTTTATTAATCCCAATGGGAAATTCACATTCTTCAGCAGCAGCATACTGATACAATAAATAATATTAAATTAAAGAATGATAATAATGCAGGTGAAAAAACAGACAATAACTATGTATAATGTTAAATATTAACGTTTACCCCCCCGGGTGGAATTAAAAAGTCGCATAGTTTGGGGGAGGAACGATCTCCTCAATCTGTCTGTGGAGCAGGACAGTGACAGCAGTCTGTCGCTGAAGCTGCTCTTCTGTCTGGAGATGATACTATTTAGTGGATGCAGTGGATTCTCCATAATTGATAGGAGCCTGCTGAGTGCCATTCGCTCTGCCACAGATGTTAAACTGTCCAGCTCCATGCCAACAATAGAGCCTGCCTTCCTCACCAGTTTGTCCAGGCGTGAGGCGTCTTTCCTCTTAATGCTGCCTCCCCAGCACACCACTGCGTAGAAGAGGGCGCTCGCCACAACTGTTTGATAGAACATCTGCAGCATCTTATTGCAGATGTTGAAGGAAGCCAGCCTTCTAAGGAAGTATAACCGGCTCTGTCCTTTCTTGCACAGCGCATCAGTATTGGCAGTCCAGTCTAATTTATTATCCAGCTGCACTCCCAGATATTTATAGGTCTGCACCATCTGCACACAGTCACCTTTGATGATCACTGGGTCTATGAGGGGTCTGGGCCTCCTAAAATCCACCACCAGCTCCTTGGTTTTGCTGGTGTTCAGGTGTAGGTGGTTTGAGTCGCACCATTTAACAAAGTCATTGATTAGGTCCCTATACTCCTCCTCCAGCCCATTCCTGATACAGCCCACGATAGCAATGTCATCAGCGAACTTTTGCACATGGCAGGACTCCGAGTTGTATTGGAAGTCCGATGTATATAGGCTGAACAGGACCGGAGAAAGTACAGTCCCTTGTGGCGCTCCTGTGTTGCTGACCACAATGTCAGACGTGCAGTTCCCAAGACGCACATACTGAGGTCTGTCTTTAAGATAGTCCACGATCCATGCCACTAGGTATGAATCTAATCCCATCTCTGTCAGCTTGTCCCTAAGGAGCAGAGGTTGGATTGTGTTGAAGGCGCTAGAGAAGTCTAGAAACATAATTCTTACAGCACCACTGCCTCTGTCCAAGTGAGAGAGGGATCGGTGTAGCATATAGATGATGGCATCCCCTGCTCCCACCTTCTCCTGATATGCAAACTGCAGAGGGTCAAGGGCGTGTTGAACCTGTGGCCTAAGGTGGTGAAGCAGCAGCCTCTCCATGGTCTT
Source organism: Erpetoichthys calabaricus (assembly GCF_900747795.2). Taxonomy (NCBI): domain Eukaryota; kingdom Metazoa; phylum Chordata; class Cladistia; order Polypteriformes; family Polypteridae; genus Erpetoichthys; species Erpetoichthys calabaricus. Next base: position 225,108,269 of record NC_041395.2, on the reverse strand, counting down.
CATCACATGTGATGTCAGAGCAACAGGCCGAAAGTCATTCAGCTCACTAGGACGTGATACCTTTGGGACTGGGGTGATACAAGATGTTTTCCAAAGCCTCGGGACTCTCCCCTGTTCCAGGCTCAGGTTGAAGATGCGCTGTAGAGGACCCCCCAGCTCCGATGCACAGACCTTCAGCAGTCGTGGCGATACTCCATCTGGATGAAGCACTAGATGGCAGTAGAGAGACAGCTAAAACATAGGCATTGCATTAAGAATCTCCTCCAGGCTTCTACTACTGAAGACTGTAGTACTCCAGTCACACCTCAAAACACAGACATTCAAACTAAACAAATTGTTGTGCTTTAAATTAACTAATCTTTATATATAATCTTCATTTGGATCTTGATCTTTGTTTGTCCACGAATTCCACGCATGCGTAGACCACATTCCAGTTTAGTACGTTGTTGTTACTCACGGATGTCAACAATGTGCCGGAATAACGAAAGGGGGTGGTGGACAGTGTTACGCTGGTTAGCTCCTGAGGCCTGGTTAGAGAATGAGATTGCCAAAGATAAAAGGTACGTGCCTACATAACATATGAATGAAAGAAAGACAGTGGGTAAAATGAATGACAACGTAACAGCACGCTCCGGAAATTACTATTGTTACGTTGTAGCCGGTGAGTGCTGCGCGTCTCACAGTAGTACCGTGGCTTGCTCACATGTCAGTGAAGTGATCCCTATTTATGCTTTAAAGAGCCTGGATACCTATGTGTCCCCCTTTTATAACCATTGCTCCATGTATATTGCCTTACTCTTTGGATTGCCACAAAGCAACCTGCGAGATTGGAGAAAGGTTGAGAAGAGATCGTGAGAGGAAACGACAGCATCGTGAAAACGAGACGGACTGTGAATGGAGAGAAACAGAAATGCTCCTACACCACCACATAATTACTATTTGGACAGTGATTCCGAGTAGGCCGTTCCTATCGAATCAATGTCCAAGGGTTTTCTTTTGTAATTTTGTTTCCCTTATAAAAAATCATAATGCTGTGCGACGAAGGGCCCAGTTCACGACTGGCAGCCGCGTTTAAACAGGGAGCCCTTCACAGACAACTTTAACACGCGCAACGTAGTTGGGCGCACATGGCTAGTCTATTATAATTTTTCTATTATTATCCATTATTTCAATGTATGAAATTAATAAATATTTGTATTATGTGCTTGTTTCTTCTGCCATTTTTTGATTTACCCTTTTCTGTTGAATTTACTCAGTTAATTGTGTCCAAATATTAATGATAAGCAGTGAGCAATGCAGACACAGGTGCAAACAACATTGAATGCTAAAGGAAGTAATCACTTCACTGCTATTTTCAAAAGTGATTATGTCACAAATGTAATTTCTCCCTCCAGCATTCAGTGTTGTTGGCATTTAAATACATTTAGAGAGAAAACTCTATAGAAAAGAGGTGAATTTAAAGCTATGGCAAAGTATACAAAATTTCAGATTTTTCTCAGATTTAGAGAATGCTAAAGAACAGCTCACTAAACAATGAGATCAACTAAATGAAAGAACAGTGCATTGATTGTGAAATTCGTTGGAACAAAAACCCACAGCCACAGGGGTGGATATACAGCCGCATTATAGTGGGAGGCTCTATACGACTGGGCTCTGTGGTGCACTGCCCAAGATTGGTTTCTTCTGTGCTTCCCACCCAGCTATTCTTAACTCAGTTTTGGCATAACTGGGTTAAAAAAATGAATGAATAAATTTTTGAGGACGTTTGGACCCACAAAGCCACTCTACTATGTCTAACTGTACTTTCTAATTGGGTCATTTTCAAAACATGTCCTTTCTAAACATGCCTGTCGATCCATAAGTGTAAGTGCAGCAGCAAACCTATTTTCCCACTAGGCATTCTATTCATTTCACTCTTCCTTCACAATCTACTTCTTCCTGACTAGTGGTTTTCATCCTACTTTATTTCAACACATTCACTTAGCCAGTGTTATCTATTTATATCCACTAATCCATCCATTTTTTAATCCATCCATAGGTTCACAGGTTCAATGTTGCCTTTGTAGAGTACAGCGTATTGTAATGAACAGCCACGGCCACTACCTGGCCAGGAAGGACCAGGGGAAAGAGCATTAATGAAGCAATATCTCCACCTGGGACACTAGAGGGCAGCCCTTCTGGGCAGCTATGGCACCATGGATTCCTGCAAGGCATGTCGGGAACTGGAGTTTGGTGAAGCCATGTTGGGTTCTGTGGGGGCAACCAGGGGGAGCTGCAGAGCCCTGTACAGGACCTCCAGCGCACCTGGGAGTGATTCCAGGTACTAGTGATGAGCCACCTGGAACATTCCCGGGACCCGAATAAGAGGAGCCGCCTCACTCGATTGAGGGCCCAGAGTCGGGAGGAAGGAGTGGACAAAGCCTGAGGAAGAGTGGAGGCGGATGGACTGGCGGAATGGAAAAGAATGGACTGTATATTGGTATATTGCGGTGTTGGTAATGTGTGCACAAACTGTAAATAAACACGGGTGTTGAGTGAACCTGTGTTCTGCCTGTCTGTGTCCGGGGGTTAGTGTGGCAGTACGCCCCCTAGTGGCTTACAGTATGTACTATGCAAAACATCACCACTCTCACCACGGTTCCATCATTAATGAGTATTACTATCTTACCTCGAATTTCTCTTCCAAAAATGATTCAGTGAATGTAATTTATTCCAATTAAAGGGTCATTAGAATTATGGCCCCCTCTTGACAGCAAAGAGAACAAATCAGGAATGAGCAATGGTCAGGGTGCAAGTCTCATACATAGCCATATTCAAACAGATCCAATGAACATAACCTGTCTCCCTTCTGCACTTTATAGGCTAAAAGATAAAGACCTATATTTTTATATATAAAAATAAACTGACTTTGGCTTCATCCAGTTTCCAGGACAAAGTGTAAATCATGAAAAAGTGAACAACGTTTGCCTGTGTGACTTTGTGAGTGTCAAAATTGTCAATAATTCTCATACCAGACAGGCTGTTGCAGATCTGTTGTGACCAGAATGTTGCTTATACTCATATACAGGGCTCCTTCTCGGAGCTGCCATATTCAATGACAGGGAATAGAAGTGACATGTATTTTTTTGTAATTTTTTTCAAAATAAAACACACAAACCACATGCACAATATTGTGTAGTTCTCCCTTGTACTGGCAAAACAGTTCTGACCCATCATGGCATGGACTCCACAAGACCTCTGCAGGTATCCTGTAGTATCTGGCACCGAGAGGTTAGCAGCAGATCCTTTAAGTTCTGACATGGATTGGACTTGTTTATTCAGCACATCCCACAGATGCTCAATCAGACTGAGATCTGGAGAATTTAGGCCAATTCAACACTTTGATCTCTTTGAAATGATCCTCAAACCATTTTTCTTGCAGTTTGGCAGAGCTGAAAGAGGCCACTGAATTACCATTGCCTTGAAGGGGTGTACATGGCTTGCAACAATCTTTAGATAGGTGGTATGTGTCAAAGTAGCATCCACATGACTGTCAGGACCCAAGGTTTCCCAGCAGAACAATGCCCAGAACATCACACTGCCTCTGCTGGCGTGCCTACACTCCATAGTGCATCCTGTTGCCATCTATTACCCAAGTGAACAACAGACACAAACCCGGTCTTCCACATTATCCAAAAGAAAACATGATTCACCACTTTCTTTCATTGCTCCATGGTCAAATTCTGATGCTCACGTGCCCATTGTAGGCACTTTTGGCAGTGGACAGTAGTCAGCACGGCCAGTCTGACCAGTCTGCAGCTATACAGCCCTGTATGCAGCAAGTTGCAATGCACTGTCTGTTCTGACACCTTTCTCTCGTTTTTTTAGTACTTTGTGCCATAGCAGCTCTTCTGTGGGATTGGACCAGACAAGCTAGTCTTCACTCCCCATGCACATCAATGAGCCTTGGGTGCCCATGACCCTGTCACCAGTTTAACAGTTGTCCTTCCTTGGACCACTTTTGGTAGGTACTAATCACTGCATACCAGTAACACCAAACAAGACCTGCCACTTTTGGAGATGTTCGGACCCACTCAACTAGCCATCACAATTTGGCCCTTTCAGAGTTGCTTGCTCATTTTTCCAGCTTCCAACACATAACCCTTCAAAAACTGACTGCTCACTTGCTGCCTAATATATACCACCCAGTGACAAGTGCCATTGTAATGAGATAATCAATGTTATTCATGTCATCTGTCAGTAATTTTAATGTTGAGACTGGTGTATGTCAGTATGTTACATAGAAGAAGGAAAACTTATTACCTTCATAACACAAAAATATGAGTATTTCTTTGCCTCTGTCTACCATTAAAGACATATTGACTCTGCACATATTAAATAAGGCTGAAATCATTGGTAATGCATCTTCTCTGCTTTACTGGTGTTTTCCTGGCTTTCTTTGGTGAACTATATGTAGTTGAAAATTAAAACTTTTAATTTATACATTATTTTTATGTATGCTTATCCAATCAGGTACTGAACTCATGGAACCCAATTGAACACTATCTAAGAGTTGCAGTCTATCCTGGGAGCATCGGGCACAGGGCAGAAGTCATCCCTGGAAGAAGTAATTATACATAATAGAGTACACACACACTTGGCCAGTTTAGAATAATTTAACCTGCAATTCTTTGGGATTCAAAGCAAAAATTAGAGTAACAAGAGACAATCTACACAGACACACAGAGACTGGGCACAGTCCACACAAACCTAAAGTCCTGAAGATTTGATGAAGCAGCACCAACCACCATACCGCCCTCTTTGCAAATGTACCTATAGTCCCTGTATTTCATAAAGAGTTTTTTAATGGGGTCCTGCTACAAGCAATGTTAACAAGGGGTCTCAAGTGCTCATCATCTTCAAGCAATTCTTTGTTTGTACAACTCGATTCCCTCAACTAACCTTAATGATTTCATTTTGTATTCTGTAGCTGTTACTGTGATTTTTGGATGCCTGCTGAAGTGTTCATTTTACTTCAACAACCAGTTTGATTCATTAACGTAAAAGACAGAGGGTCTTTTTAGAATGAAAATTAAAAAAAAAAAGTTTTTTCTTTGTCAAAACTCAGCTGCTGGCTGAAATTCAAGGGAAATTAATTGATTGACAAATGAGCTTTAAAATGTGCCTTTTCATCAGATAATGATTGCATTTTATACCTTCTTCTTCTTCTTTCGGCTGCTCCCGTTAGGGGTTGCCACAGCAGATCATCTTCTTCCATATCTTTCTGTCCTCTGCATCTAGCTCTGTTACACCCATCACCTGCATGTCCTCTCTCACTACATCCATAAACCTTCGCTTAGGCCTTCCTCTTTTCCTCTTCCCTGGCAGCTCTATCCTTAGCATCCTTCTCCCAATATACCCAGCATCTCTCCTCTGCACATGTCCAAACCAACGCAATCTCGCCTCTCTGACTTTGTCTCTCAACCGTCCAACTTGAGCTGACCCTCTAATGTACTCATTTCTAATCCTATCCATCCTCATTACACCCAATGCAAATCTTAGCATCTTTAACTCTGCTACCTCCAGCTCTGTCTCCTGCTTTCTGGTCAGTGCCGCCGTCTCTAACCCATATAACATAGCTAGTCTCACTATCATCCTGTAGACCTTCCCTTTCACTCTTGCTGATACCCTTCTGTCACAAATCACTCCTGACACTCTTCTCCACCCATTCCACTCTGCCTCCACTCTCTTTTTCACCTCTCTTCCACAATCCCCATTACTCTGTACTGTTGATCCCAAGTATTTAAACTCATCCACCTTCACCAACTCTACTACCTACATCCTCACCATTCCACTGACCTCCCTCTAATTTACACACATGTATTCTGTCTTGTTCCTACTGACCTTCATTCCTCTCCTCTCTAGAGCATATTTCCACCTCTCCAGGGTCTCCTCACCTTGCTCCCTACTATCGCTACAGATCACAATGTCATCAGCAAACATCATAGTCCACGGGGACTCCTGTCTAATCTCATCTGTCAACCTGTCCATCACCACTGCCATCTCTCCTAAACACCTCCATGATTCCATAGGTATGTCATCTGGACCAAAGGCCTTTCCATTTTTCATCCTCTTCATAGCTGTCCTTACTTCCTCCTTGCTAATCAGTTGCACTTCTTGATTCATTATCTCCACATCATCCAACCTCTTCTCTCTCTCATTCTCTTCATTCATCAGCCTCTCAAATTACTTTTTCCATCTGCTCAACACACTCTCCTCGCTTGTGAGTATGTTTCCATCTTTATCCTTTATCACCCTAACCTGCTGCACATCTTTCACAGCTCGGTCCCTCTGTCTAGACAATCGGTACAGGTCCTTTTCTCCCTCTTTAGTGTCCAACCTCTCGTACAACTCATCATACGCCTTTTCTTTAGCCTTTGCCACCTCTCTCTTCACCTTGTTCCATATCTCCTTGTACTCTTGTCTACTTTCTGCATCTCTCTGACTATCCCACTTCTTCTTTGCCATCCTCTTCCTCTGTATACTCTCCTGTATTTCCTCATTCCACCACCAGGTTTCCTTTTCCTCCTTCCTCTGTCCAGATGTCACGCCAAGCACCCTTCTTTCTGTCACCCTTACTACATCTGCTGTAGTTTCCCAGCTGTCTCGTAACTCTTCACTGCCACCCAGTGCCTGTCTCACCTCCTCCCTAAACTCAACCTTGCTGTCTTCCTTTTTCAACTTCCACCATTTGATCCTTGGCTCTGCCCTCACTCTCTTCTTCTTCTTGATCTCCAACATCATCTTACAGACCACCATCCTATGTTGCTTAACTACACTTTCCCCTGCCACTACTTTGGAGTCTTCAGTCTCCTTCAGATCAACTCTTCTGCTTAGGATGTAATCTACCTGTGTGCATCTTCCTCCACTCTTGTACGTCACCCTATGTTCCTCCCTATTCTTAAAATACGTATTCACCACAGCCATGTCCATCCTTTTGGCAAAATCCACTCTCCTCTGACCTTCTTCATTCCTCTCCTTGACAGCATACCTACCCATCACCTCCTCATCTCTGCTGTTCCTTTCACCAACATGCCCATTGAAATCCGCTCCAATCACCACTTTCTGTCCCTTGGGTACTGTGGCTGCCTAACACGGAAAAAATGTGAAGGAACTTTATAATATAATATAATATAATATAATATAATATAATATAATATAATATAATATAATATAATATAATATAATATAATATAATATAATATAGGGTGGCACGGTGGCACAGTGGTAGCACTGCTGCCTCGCAGTTAGGAGATCCGGGTTCGCTTCCCGGGTCCACCCTGCGTGGAGTTTGCATGTTCTCCCCGTGTCTGCGTGGGTTTCCTCCGGGTGCTCCGGTTTCCTCCCACAGTCCAAAGACATGCAGGTTAGGTGGATTGGCGATTCTAAATTGGCCCTAGTGTGTGCTTGGTGTGTGGATGTGTTTGTGTGTGTTCTGCGGTGGGTTGGCACCCTGCTCGGGATTCCTGCCTTGTGCCCTGTGTTGGCTGGGATTGGCTCCAGCAGACCCCCGTGACTCTGTTTTCAGATTCAGCGGGTTGGAAAATGGATGGATGGATAATATAATATAATAATACAGTATACAGGACATCATGGTTAGACAGTGGTAGTGCTGCTGCCTCACAGTAGGCAGACCAGGGTTCATATCAGGGGTATTCCATGCATCAAGTTTTTATGTCTTCCAACATGGGTTCCTCTAGGGCAGTGTTTCCCAACCTTGTTCCTGTGGCCCCCCTGTCACTGCAGGTTTTTGTTCCAACCAGCTTCTGTTTTTAATTGGACTCCTGGGCTAATTAGGTGATGTGTTATTTCCCAAGTTCATATAGAAATATATGAATATAATATAGAAATTAGAAAACTAAGTTTGGTAAAAAAAAAAAAAATTATATATATATATATATATATATATATATATATATATATATATATATATATATATATATATATATACAGTGGAACCTCTAGATACGAGTTTAATTCGTTCCAGCACTGAGCTTGTATAGCGAATTTCTCGTATCTAGAACAAACTTCCCCATTGAAAATAATGGAAATCCAGTTAATCCGTTCCGCACCCCAAATATATTAACATAAAAATCAATTTTCCTAACAAATAACACTGATAAATTATATATACTGTAGTCTACCTTTAATAAATAACACTGGTAAATAATATAACTGATTATTAAAAGAATCAAAACAGGTGTCCAAAGTGCAGTAGCAATAAATCTTTAAATAAATAATCCTTAAAACTGTTGTGAAGTGGAGGTTTAAAATACACAAGAATAACAATCCTTTAACACGAGGTTAAAACGTCAAAAGGATGCAGTCTTTAAAAAACAGATGACAATCCCCGGTGCTTCTTCTCTGTTAGCGTCTCACCTGCGGGCTCTGCAACAGGCGAGACACTCTTAATGTAGCTGACCTTCTCTACACCGTCCTGCTTCAGCTGTTTGGCTCGCCTGTTCAGCTCACTGTTCAGCTACACGCTCGCTCTTCAGCACCGACTTGCTGCTGCTGCCTGCCTGCCTGCCTGCCTGCCTGCCGCAACCTCCGTTCTCTCTCCTCTCTTTTCTTTTACTTCTTCTCCCCCCTTAACCGGCTCGCGCTTCTCTATATATGCGGGGAGGACATGGCAGCTGCAGCCCATCAGCCACAGGAACAATCATGGATGTGGGCAGTTTCCCACCTGTGCACTTAAGTGAGAAACGCAGACACCGCAGATCGCGGCTCGCAACTGCTACCACGCCCCCTCGCTAAGCCGTGAGCTATACCCACAGCCTGGCTCGTGGCTCGTTACGCGAGCCAATGCTCGCATTTAGATCTGAATTTTTCGCTCATACTTTCCTCGTATTTTGAATTTCTCGTATACAGAGGTGATCGTATCTCGAGGTTCCACTGTATACATATATATATATATATATATATATATATATATATATATATATATATATATATATATATATATATATTAAAATGTACCAAGCAGTTATATGGGAATAATGTATTTTTTTCTTTTTAACAATATTTACATCTTGATTTTCATTCTACTTTTCTGGGGGTTCTAATTGCTTAATTTATCCATTATTTACTAATTAATGGGTCTGTAGCTAAAGTAGTTGCAGCCTTTGATTATTCAGTGTTGTTTGCCAGCGTGTCTGCTCTGCTCATTTTTAATTGTCTTTAATAAGATACAACGAATGGGAAAAACTGCACAGAGAAAGGGCAAAATATAATGAAATCAACAAAAGAGTTAAGCATTTAAATCTATAGCAAAAGCAGAAATATTTCTAAATGTCTTATAAATGTAAAAATAATGTTTCTGTGCTTTTCTTAATGTAGAATAAAAGAAAAATAATACCAGCTAATTAAATGAGATCAGTGCTATCAGGTATTTTCACTGATTAAGAATCTGGTTGGAACAAAAATCTGCAGTCACAGGGGGGCCACAGGACCGAGGTTGGGAAACACTACTCTAGGGCTTCTGGTTTCCTTCTACAGTTCAAAGACTTGCAGGTTAGGTGGACTACCACTGCTAAAACCAAATGAAATGTAAATATTTGTATTCATAAATGTTGTAAGTCATCATGGATAAAGGCCTCAGCCAAACAAGTAAATGTAAATGCAAATGTAAATCAGCCCCATTTGTGTGTTCAAATTGTCCAGTGTTCTGCCTGCCTAGTGCCTTAGAATTGCTGGGATAGGTCCCAGCTGTCTATGGACGCCTATGGATGTATAATATAATATAATATAATATAATATAATATAATATAATATAATATAATATAATATAATTTCTGTATATATAAAGTTCAACGTCTGTCTGTCTGTCTATCTGTCTGTTTGTTTTCACAAGAGAACTACTTAACGGATTTAGATTGGGTTTTTTTATACAATTTGATTGATAGTTGATTTTGCTACTTATATTTACACTAATCACAGACAGAGACTGCGGGCCGAGGGGAAGGGGGAGCGTGATGTTAGGAGCTGGGAGCTGGGCAGGTCCCTCCTCACTCACACGTCAGCCTCCGTTCGTGTCGGTCTACCTGTTGCCACGTTTTGGAGTGTACCTTGCCTCCACTTAGCTAGCAATACCTGTTAGTTTATTGATTTTTAAAGTTTGTCCTGTTTCACTACTACGCGAGTCTAGCTGCGAGGGACAGCTAGTATAATAGAGGGTGAGTCAAAATTATGTTAACATTTGAATGGTGGAAACAATTTATTCACAAAACATACTTCATATGTGCAAGGTGATCTACAGGAATGTCTCAGCCTGTTCACCATCATGTTCAACACACAAAAACCAATGAGCAACAGTACCATTTAAAGCCTGGACAGACATTTAGCTGGGAATAGATGATACCACAGTCCGTATTTTGTCCTTCAGGTCATTGATATTTACAGACTTTCCTGTTTTACACGCACTCATTCACCATACCCCATAACCAGAAATGACAGGGTTTCAAATCAGGGGAGAGTGGGAATAGCAATGGTCCACCACGACCTATCTATTGTCCTGGAAAGGTGTGGTCGAGATAAAAATAATCTATTAGTGTTAACATAATTTTCACTCACCCTGTATGATATGATATAATATAATATAATATAATATAATATAATATAATATAATATAATATAATATAATATAATATAATATAATATAATATGGGCGGCACGGTGGCGCAGTGGGTAGCGCTGCTGCCTCGCAGTTGGGAGATCTGGGGACCTGGGTTCGCTTCCCGGGTCCTCCCTGCGTGGAGTTTGCATGTTCTCCCCGTGTCTGCGTGGGTTTCCTCTGGGCGCTCCGGTTTCTTCCCACAGTCCAAAGACATGCAGGTTAGGTGGATTGGCGATTCTACATTGGCCCTAGTGTGTGCTTGGTGTGTGGGTGTGTTTGTGTGTGTCCTGCGGTGGGTTGGCACCCTGCCCTGGATTGGTTCCTGCCTTGTGCCCTGTGTTGGCTGGGATTGGCTCCAGCAGACCCCCGTGACCCTGTGTTCGGATTCAGCGGGTTGGAAAATGGATGGATGAATGGATAATATAATATAATATAATATAATATAATATAATATAATATAATATAATATAATATAATATAATATAATATAATATAATATAATATACCCCATGAGTTGGAACAAGCAAGTTTGATTCAAAGTGATTAGAAGTGCTGCCTCAAGGTTTCAGAGTCCTGGATTTGAATCTCATTGCCAGTGATTGTCTGTGTGGAGTTTGGATGATGTTTTCTCCACATGGGTTCATCCTGGGTCTCTGGTTTCCTTCCACCGTCCAAAGACGTGCAAGTTAGGTGGACTGCCACTGCTAAATTGGCTCTGTTTGTGTGTTTACCCTGTCCAGATGTTCTTCTTGTCTTGTGCCTTAGGATTGCTGGGATAGGCTCCAGCTACCCCGCAAACCTGTTGGGTAGGAAAATGGATGGATGTATAGTCCTGGATTTGAAATCTCATTCCTAGTGATTGTCTGTGTGGAGTCTGCATGTTCTCCTTGTGTTTGGACAGCTTTTTTTTATCACTTTTCCTTCCAAACCCCAAAGATATGTAGGTTGGGTTCAATGGTAGCTCTAATTTGGCCCCTTGAGATTATGAGTGAATCCTTCAATGGAAAAGCATCCCATCCATGGCTAGTATCATCACCTCAGTCTTCCAGGGACGGTGTTATATTTTACTATAAGTGATTTCTTGATAGGGCTAAAGGCCTGTCCCAGCAACATTTGGCACAAAATGGGAGGCAACAGTGGATAGGCAGTCCACTATAGATAATCTAATACTGAGTGCCATTCCCAGAACACTCCTTGTATGGAGTTTGCCCTTTCTCCTTTCATCTGTGTGTTTTTTCTCCTGTTTTTCAGCCACAGCTAAATAATGTCCATGTTAGGTTAATTGGTGACATTAAAGTGTCCCTCTAAGAGTCAGCCACTGCAAAGACTAGTGCTAGAGCCATGACGGTGGGAGGGAACTGGAGGGGGTGGCAGTTCTTGGCGTCGTGTGTCTGTGGCGACTGGGAGTAGATTACTTCATGAGTAAAATGACAAGAGTGGGGGAGAAGTGGATCAGAGGATTGCAGCAAAGCTACAAGTTCGGAGTGTCACATTATAATAAAATTTCAACACATGCAGCATGTATTTATATTTGATGCATGTATGAAAAAGGGATCACAGATGGTTGAGTGGAGGGGCCCCGCAAACCCAGGCCACAATTTTTCCCACGCCCCTAAAGAAGGCCCTGACTCCACATGCTGTTTTGGTTCTTGCCTGGTGTCCAGTGTTACGAAGATAGATGCCAGCTTCATGGGACACTCAAGCTGGAAAAGTGGGTTACAAAATGGATGAATAATGCAGTATTACATACTAATATAATATAATATAATATAATATAATATAATATAATATAATATAATATAATATAATATAATATAATATAATATAATATAATATAACAAGCAGGCCCAGCCATGGACTATTGGTCAAGAGTTTCAATCAAACTACAAAAGTCTCAGCTAAGCTTTGTTTAATTGTAGCTGTCAGACAGCCAGAGTAGTGGAGCAGTCATAGATTAAAAATACAACATTTAATATTTATACTTTCTAAATCAGACAAAAGTAGTTCATGGTAATAATTAACTTCAAGTGATTGTTCTGTGTTAACACTTCACTCCTGTAATGTTTTTATTTTTTAATGAGATTTTAAAAATGGATTTTATTTTTACAATTTTTGTAGTTTTTTAAATAATACTGAGAAGAGCTGGTGGGTGTGGATCACCCAAAGAGACATCTGTCTGCTGAAATACATCCCACAATTAGCGAGATCATGTAAAATGGGAATGAATGAATGACATAACCACCAGAAGCAGCACTTCAAGTCTTTAGGCAGAGCTTTGAAAGGAGACATTCAATTCACAGCCCAGCTAATTGTTTCAGATTAATTTCCGTGACCTTCATGCTGCATTCCCTGTTGGGACATCCCCAGAATCATTGCTTCTTTCCAGAATGTGTGCTCCTCGGAGCGTGATTGTTAAAATGCTGAGGTATTGTGTGCTGTTTTCCCTGCGGAGGGCTGAATGAATCCAGGAGGGACTCAAGAGCAGATGGGATTCTGTTCTTACACTATTGATAAAGGGATCTTCACTAGAATGTCTGAAAGCTTCTGGATGCCTGACCAACAAAAGGAGGACAATGGGAAAGTGTCCAATCAACACCTGAATCATTCCTCCTCAGTTTAGATACAAAGCTGCGAAACATTCCTTCCACATGCGTACACTTTCATTTCCCACTTGCTTTCAGTCTTAATAGATTTCTCAGAACAGGTAAGAAATACAGTAGCTGGAACAAATACATGACATGTGCGTATGGTCTCTGCAAACCTGATGTTACATTAATGGCTAAAAAACTGTCGTTTTAACATTTTTTCTAAACCTTGCAAACACATTTTGACAACTAATAATGTGGAAGCATATTTGCTCAATTGGCATAGTGACAGAGGGAATCACTTTGTAAATAAAGTGATTTAAAGTTAAAGCTCTGGATCAGCATCAATGCTAATAAAGACCTCCTCTTGTTAAATTGAAATATTGTGGTTCATTTTTCTTCCACATGCGATTTTTCAATTTTTAAACCCTTTATAAATGTCATTGTAGCCATTTCCCACTGGTCTGTTGAACATACTGTTTATCTTCTATGGCATGCAGTGTGGTTTAGTGGATAAGGCACTGGACTTTAAAACCACAAACTTTGACGCAAGCTGTGACCCTGAGCAAGTCACTTATCCTGCTAGTGTCCAGTTATACAGTAAATGATAAGCATGCTGACAATAGAGTCTAGAGCTCTGCCCTTAAAAAAGACCTTTTTATAGTATTTGCTTTATACAAGCCTGATAGAAAATAAAGTCTTTACTGTTATTAATATTATTAGTTTGCAACGTACCACCACAAAGGAACCATTGTATCTTTTAACAAGAATTCCAGGTTAGAAATTTAAAACTGCCTTACCACGACATTCTAAAGACAACATTTATCCAATAATACAACAATTATAGACCTGCCTAATCCATTTCAGGGTCAGAGTTTATGCTAGCAGCATTGGGCACAAGGCAAAAAACAGCCCTTAATAGGCCGCCAGTCCACCACATTAATGCACACCTCTACATTCACACTCACTCACGGCCAAATTAGAATCAGCACTTAACCTAAGCTCCACATCTTAGAGCGTGTAGCAGGAAAACAAGAGCATCTAAGGAAACACTTGGTGCAGTGTGGCGCTTAGCATCACGGCTTTGCAGATTCAGTGTCCAGAGTTGGAATTTTGTGTCCCATTGTAGTCAGTGGATTTTTTTTTTCTTAGTGTTCTGGATTTCTGCCAGCATTCCCATTAACAAGGACGTTTTTGATAGTTGGTGATTCTAAATTGGCACTATAGGAGTGAGGGTGTGGTTAGCTAGTTTATCTTTATTGTCCACAGGTGGAAATTTACTTTGATCCAGTTAGCACCATACAAGAGAACATTACTACATACGAGACATGCAATAAAATACAAATTAATGACATATGAATTGTAAGAGAACAAATGACAAGGGAGATGATAAAGATTTAGGGCACCCGAAGGCGACTCCCGTATATTATAAAAAACAACAAAATCAAATTTTAAATCACTTAGTGAGGTGTTTATCCAGACACAAGTCCCAGTTCAGATTGAAGCAGAGATGGTGCTGAAACCCTTTAAGAGGAAGCCATAGGGGAAGGGGCGGGCTCAAATGATGTCAGATGTCTTCCTGTCGTTGGTCATTGGGTCTTCCAGAGAGAAAGGAGGAAAGCTTTAGGCAACAGCGCTAGCACTCAACTTGGGGGTGAAATTACAGTTAGATGAACCCTAAAGCTGCACCCCCAAGCGCTCGTGTGTGACAGTTGTGGTGCCCGGCAGGCATCCATGCCCGGCCAGGACGCCCAGGAGGAGTGGAGGAGGGCTTGTGCCTCCTCCAGGACATGAGGGGGGCGTCCTCCCTGGTGGCTTTGGGGACCACGGGTACGGAGCTTGGAAGCTCAACCCTGTTGGGGCCCGTGGTCACCGCCAGGGGGCGCCCCAATGCCTTGGGAGTGCTGGCCCTCAGTACTTCCGCCACACCGGGAAGTACTGGGGGGGAAGAGACTTGAGGGCACCCGGTGGACTTCCGGCTTCACCATGGGAGCTTCCGCCACACAGGGGTGTGGCTACGGAAGCCCTGAGGAAGCACCTGGAGCCCATCTGGGGCCTATAAAAGGGGCCGCCTCCCTCCAGTCAGGAGCGAGAGTCGGGAGGAAGAAGACGAAGCGTGTTGGAGAGGAGTGGAGGTGGACCAAAAGACTGAGAAAGGCATTGTGTTGTGGCCAGGACTTGAAGGGGTGATTGGTGCTTCGGCACTGGGTTTGTGCACTTTACTGGATTTTATTATGTATAATAAACGTGTGGTGGACTTTAATATGGTGTCTGTCTGTCTGTGTCCGGGCAGCTTATCACACAGTACATACATTATAAACACATAATTCCAGAACAGCTGCTTATTTATTTATTTACTTATTTTGTGAATTTCCCCTTGGGATTAATAAAGTATCTATCTATCTATCTATCTATCTATCTATCTATCTATCTATCTATCTATCTATCTATCTATCTATCTATCTATCTATCTATCTATCTATCTATCTATCTATCTATCTATCTATCTATCTATTTGAACAAAATTGAATTTGGCCTAATTAAAAGTTTTATTACTATCAGTATGAAACTATTTCTACTTCTTTTTGTTTGAAAATTTTGACAGCAAGTTGCATCTTCCTGGCAGTAAAACTTGGAAACAACTAATCGAGCAGTGTGTCTGGTCCTTTACAATCTTATCCACTTTTCTTTTTTCTCTTTTGTTGTGCAATTCTGGAAGCCCTTGGTTGTCCACAGAGTGCAGACCCCAACTGGGTTATTTTTCTAATTTTCTTTTTAGTAGTCACAGATAGTCCTCCAAACTATGTCAGAATGAAAAAGTCAGAACAGTCTCAATATGACGTGTATAGTAAGTTCATTAGGAGGCTAGTTGAAATGTTTGTTTTCCTCAGCCTTCTTAATAAATAGCCACACTGTTAGCTCTTTATGTGAATGTACTGAATGTTTTCATTTGGTTTGGTACTTTTCAAATCAAAGTTCATTTCTTCACAAACATGATATATATGCATTTGCCATGTAAAACTGTGTTCTAAAGTTTAGAGCTTTCTATATATCCAATAAAAATAAATATAACCAGTCCTGGAATTGATGGAACCTTATGGGGCACAGGACACAAACCTTAAAAATTTACTGAACACCTCCTTTTTAAAGCAACAAAAGTTTCCATACAAGACAAAGGCGCCTTTTCTGTGTCCGACACAAGTCTGTGACACCAAAAGTGATCCGGAAATAATCATTTTATCACATATTCCTGGTAGTATTTTTCTTGAGGTAAGGATACATTTTCTGATTGTCTGATAACTGTGCTCTTCCTGGAAGTTCCTACATAAAAATACGTAAATAAATAAACATGATACGAAGCATGTGGCATGAACAGTTTGCTGTGATTTTGTCTTTCGAGAGGAAGCCATGCCAGGGTGAAAGGTTGTTGCAGAAGAAGAGAAACGCTGAGCTAGCACGCACAACTAGTCATCTTTCAGAATGACTGAAATTCAAAATATTGGTGTTTTTTGTTAAAAAAAGTGACATGTATAACCTGTTTCACAATGTTTGAGTAATACCAAGATACAGATCAATTCAAATCAACTTTCTTGGCTTGAAAAATTGATGTATTCTGTAAGTTTTTAGGCTTTTATTTTCCAAGCGTTCCAAGTCCCATAAGGTTCCATTATAAAACGGCAGGACTGGCTATGTATTTTTAAATGTTTTTAGTACTAGGGTTTTGTACCATCGAGTCGAGTAAAATTACACCTTTTATTGAGTAGCTAAAAAGTTAGTTATCTTATCCAAAGATCTTGACCATACATTGTTCTTCTCCCTTGTTAAATGAACCCTAGCCTGAAGGAGTCTATTAATTTTTTACATTTAAGATTTCTCACTTAAAGATTTACCAATGTTGTTTCTTGTCCTAGTGTGTATATAAACACAGCAAACTCCAGTTTCTGTATTACATCTAGCCTGAAGAAGGGGTCTAAGTTACCTCAAAAGCTTGCATATTGTAACCTTTAGTTAGCCAATAAAAGGTGTCATTTTGCTTGACTTTTCACTAAACGTTTTTAGAGAATACTTAACTTTAGGACACAGTTTTCCATGGCAAATGCATATACTGTGTAACATGTTTGTGAAGAAGTAACGTCAACTTGAAAAATTATGAACTTATCCTTTAAAGTTCAAGCTTTTATCCAATATGGTTCCCAGGTACTTAAAGCCACTAAATCTTTCAAATTGTTCCCCATTGAGGATTATACTGGTTCACCATTCTTCCTGGAATCAATGAGCAACTTTTTTGTCTTCCTCACATTTATTTGTAGGTTCTGCTCCTGGCTTTGTATTCTAAACTAAACCTCAGAAAGTATAGTAGGTGCTTGCATGAGCGGGCCCAGTGATGGTGTGGCACCCTACCCAGGGTTTCTTCCAGCCTTGCCCCTGCCATACCACGATAGATTTGGATTAAGGGTGTCTTAGGATGTTATATTACATTAATCTATTAACCCAACAATTTTCCACACCCACATATTTTCATTCAGTGCTGCTGAGGGTCTGTGCCTATCCTGACAGCACTGACTTGAACGCAAGAACCTTCTTTAAAAATGGTATCACTTTGTGGGATGTGGGAGGAAACAAGAGCAGCTAACAAAAATCAATTAAACAAAGGGAGAACATGCAAACGCTGCATTGTAACGGGCTTGGGATCCAGACCACAGGTTTTAGAACTGCATGGTAGCAGCAACAACCACAGATGGCCAACAGACCATCTCTAAATACTACAGAGATTAAAAAAATAATGAGGAAATTATTTAAAACTTGTTTTGGACATTGTTCTTTGGTGATACTTAGAGGAAGAACTTCTGTTTGTGAGTTTTATTTAATGAACAGGTAAGGCTAAGGGATTACAAAACTGTTCTACACACAACATGTAAGATGCAATGACTTCCTCTTGAGATAATGCATTCACATTGTGTGCTCTTCAGGGACTGACATGGATCAGAGACTTCAAGATTTTAAGGATCCAGGAATTAATTTGTGCTTGGCTTATAAGTTTATAGTGGCAAAAAATGTAATTTTCACTTCTGTATCCCTTTTTACACTCCCTCATTACTTAGCCTGCTGAGCTTACAACTAAAAATGTGATTTACAAGAATCGACTGAACTAGTTTGTGTGTAATCCGCATGAATAAATGAAGATCTTCAACCCCTAAGGTTGTGTAAAGACGGCACCAAAACAGTGAATTGAATACAAATGGACATGGTGTGTGTATTGACTCAGTAGTAAAACAGATTAGCAATTCCCTGAACAGGCAGAAAGGCCTTCCCAGATGTAAGCTAGCTTGTCTTTTCACACCAAAGGTTGTTTTGTTTCTCTGGCTTGGTCTACTAATTGTTTTATTGTTTTATTTATGGTGTAACATCTTGCACATGTAGATTGTATACAATCATACTAATAACATCTATAAGATCATTAGAGTATGTTGCTGTTTTTGCACTAAGTACATTCCTGTAAATTCTCAGTCAGCTAAGAAGTTTTTATTAATTCATGTGACATGAGATCATAATAATCATCAAAGCCATTTCAAAATAAATGAGAAAATCAATAACAGCATCACTCTGTTTTAGCAGCTGAAGATCAAATCAATAAATATTATATGCTAGTAAGAAGTCAACATTAACATCAGCTCTGGTATGCTCTGCAAAGATGCAAATTTGTGAGAAATGAATGCTGCTGCATAGTTATCACTGGCTTCCACATGCTTGACCTGCAGGGCAATCAGATTCGTAGCCTGCCGACCCTTCAGACATCACAATACAGAACAAAGACCTCCAGGCTCTGTTAACCCCTTGCTTACTTTATGTCAAGGCAGCAAGAAAATGGAATCCCTGATTCAACAATTGGTCTTTGGCACCATCCAGCAAATAATTTCCTTTCAAGTAGTGCTCTTTATATTATTAAATGAGGCAGCACAGAGGCATAGTGGCTAATCCTGCTGTCTTATAATTCAAGGGACCTGGATACCATGCTTGGCCTAATTATATTCCTGTGTGGAGTTTGAGAAATATTTAGAGTTTCTGGTTTTCTGAAACACTCTAATTATATGTCCTATTTCCTATATTCACTTAATACGGATTCGGGTTATCATGCGGTAGCACTGAACAAGGCCCAGACCATTCACACGCACCCACTCTTACCAGCTCACTCTTAGTTCCATTTCTGTGGAATGTGGGAGGCCAACTGGAGTACCTAGAAAAGAAATTCACATTGACATGAGGAGAAGATACAATTTATTCACGATCAGGCTAGGACTTGTAACCAGTTTACCTGAGCTGTGAGGCAGCATCATTAATTACTGTGTCACCCTCTTATTATTATTATTATTATTATTATTTGAGAGATACCTTTTATTTACAATGTCAGGATTCCCTATATTAATCCATGTATTTTTATTCAAGGTCATGGTTGTAAAGAGGCTGTGCCATACTTATACACATACAGTATATACAGTGTATATATGCATACACAGTGTTATGTATATTGTCGTGTGTGTGCATAGGGGACAGTATAAGGGCTCTGATGATGGTAATTCGCCTCCGGTCTAGGGTTTGGCGCTCTATGATAACGCCTTTTCTTTTCCTCCCTCTGCAGACCAGAATTTTGACTGCTTTTCCATCTCTGATGTCACTTCTGTTGTCAGTCCGTCCTGCCAGAAACGATCATAACTATAAGAACCACCAATATGAGTAGTCAGAACCAGACTCCCATCTGAAAACGCATTCTTTTTAACACTTTTTACTCACGGTTTATTTTATTACAATTTCAGTTATACAGGGTTTGTCTACAGGTCCTCCAGCATTCCTTATTGCCTTTACTTTGCTATTAATATATATATATAAAGAGAGAGAGAGGGTTGAGCAAAAGTCAGTTTATAGTTGGTCGTATAGAAAAAGACATGCAGATTATGATTACTAGGCTCAGGGGCACTTTGATAATTATAATAAGACAAAGAATGCAAATAAATGATACAATAATAAATAAATAAATAAATAAACAATTGTACAGGAATAAACTCTGTACTCACAACTGTTGACCTACTTTTGTACTTCCCTGTATACAAACTGTGTAGATAGATAGATAGATAGATAGATAGATAGATAGATAGATAGATAGATAGATAGATAGATAGATAGATAGATAGATAGATAGATAGATAGATAGATAGATAGATAGATAGATAGATAGATAGATATGCATGTGTGCTTAGGGTCACCTGCATGGTTTCTGTGAGGAAAATTATTTCTCCTTGGGATGAGAGGGTGCCCTGTAGCTAACTACCTCTTCTTTTCCATCTACAGTCCTGAGGGGTACATTTAGGACAACAGGTGACAGCCCTATTTTTTTGACAGAGACCGAGCTGTGGTGCTGTAGCCAGAGAAGCAAAGTGCGGAGCCATTGATTACATTCAGTTTCTTTCTTTTTATTCTTTATTAAACATTGTCACCAAGGTGATGCCCCAATTCTTAAACTTGTATTCCTCTTGTCCTTTAATATACAGTATATATATATTGAATGTAATTACCCCGATCTACATGCTGTCAAATAAACGAACCACACGCCGTGGCGCAACGTTAGGGGCATCGCCTCTGACGCGGACGTCCGAGGTTCGATTCCCGAGAGGGAGTGCAGTGGAGTGTGTACACCTGATGAGCCCAGAATGAGGGCGAAACATGTGTCGTGTACTCTTTGCATTTATTTGACAGTAAACTATTTTTCAACCATTCTATTATCTGCTCCTCACAAACTGAGGGCACCGTGGCGGATGTTAGCAGATTGCTGGCCAACCACAAGCGTTACCTGGTAGGTAACCACCCATACAATCAGATTGTGACACAGACTACGAATGCCGTGAATATATATATATATATATATATATATATATATATATATATATATATATGTATATTATATATTATATATTATATAATATATATATTGTCACACACACATGTTTAGGAGACAACTAAAGGGCTTGAGTACATGTAATTCCACGGCGGACCAGGGGATGGCGAGGTGCACTAATTCTCCCCCTCAATCTTTTGCAGACCATTCTGCGGAAATCCCGCCTGGCTCTGAGGAAGCCAACAATGCCACTTCCGGTTCCGGTCCTGAAGACATCACTTCCTCTATGGGCCTTTAAAGCTGCCATCTTGTGTAGAATGAATAAGTTTTGTTTTGGACTCTGTTGTATGAACATGTCTGTGCTTTGGCATCAGCTTTGCAGCCGGGAAAAATTATACGGGTGGCTGCCCCAACCCTTCGCAATGTCTTATGGTCATTCTTCTTACAGTGGCGTAGCCAGCAGGATAATAAAAAGCCCAGAAGAAAATGGGACAGGACCTGAATCATGACCAGGTGGGAGAGTACCGGGGCCAAGCTTCTGGGTAGGGGTTTCGCCTCGTAGGTTCAGAAAGAACTGGTGCAGATTCCGCTCCATTTCACTAATTCAAGGCCACATAAATTAAATAGGGAGAGTGTCGATGGGACACACAGATGTGGGCTGGTCTCTATGGGGGAAGCGAAGTGGACTTACTATGCTCTCTCGGGGGAGAGAGCTGTCCTTCCCACAGGGGCCAAGGCCCCAGAGCAAAGTGGGGATTCCCCAGACCAGCAGGTGAAGTCACTGCAAACATGGAGGCTAGACCCTGAGCGGTCTACCCCAGAGCAGCTTGATGCTCTATGGGAAACGGTGGCCAAGTGGTTAAAGTCCTCTAAGTGCTCCACCTATCAAACAGTAAAAAAGATAGCCTGTTTTATATTTATCAACAATCTTCCTAACCATTTCACCCAGATAGTCTGGGGAGACTTGTCCAATGTGAACGAGCTCATTGGGCTCATAGAAACACCTAGGACAGCCTCGCAATTTGGGAGAGCAGAACGGTCCTTTAGCGGACACTATGGAGATTACGTCCCTCCTTCTCTGCCCTCTCGGCATAAACCGGAGTTTGCACCGGATCCCCCAATTCTGCGGGCGCGGTCCTCCCTTGGGAGCAAGGTGGAATGCAACTGAAGAGAGGGGGTTGGATTGCGTGCACTTTCAAATCCCTTGTCAATGGGAATGGGAAAGGTCGTTGTTAACGGATTTAAAGTGGAATCACATGTACTCAAGCCCTTTAGCTGTCTCCTAAACATGCGCATATGACAATATATATTCCTTCCATGTCTGAAGATTTCTTTGAAATATTTGATCTTGTTTTGTTACAGATACAGTCAGAATATGCTTTGGCTTCTTGCAGATCTGTACTGGAGAAGTGCTCAGAAAACTGATGTTTAGGTCCAGGGCTTGCTCCTGCACACTGTCATAATTTGCTACTGCTTTCTTCCTTGATATCACACCTTTATTTGCCCTTTCCATTTAAAGTCATATGAAAAAGTTTGTAAACCCCTCTCAGCCTGCATAATAATTTCCTCTACTTTCAACAAAAAAGATATCAGTGGTACGTCTTTCATTTCCTAGGAACAACTGAGTACTGGAGTGTTTTCCGAACAAAGATTTTTAGTGAAGCAGTATTTAGTTGTATGAAATTGAATCAAATGTGAAAAACTGGCTGTGCAAAAATGTGGATCCCCTTGTAATTTTGCTGATTTGAATGCATGTAACTGCTCAATACTGATTACTTGCAACGCCAAATTGATTGGATTAGCTCATTAAGCCTTGAACTTCATAGACAGGTGTGTCCAATCATGAGAGAAGGTATTTAAGGTGGTCAATTGCAAGTTGTGCTTCCCTTTGACTCTCCTCTGAACAGTGACAGCATTTAGACAAGCCAGATTCATTCTGGAACAAAGTGCTTTGGAATGATGACACAAAAATTGAGTTTTTGGTCATAACAAAAAGCGCTTTGCATGGCAGAAGAAGAAAACCGCATTCCAAGAAAAACACCTGCTACCTACTGTCAAATTAGGTGGAGGTTCCATCATGCTGTGGGGCTGTGTGGCTAGTTCAGGGACTGGGGCCCTTGCTAAAGTCGAGGGTTGGATAAATTTAAATCAATATAAATAAATTCTTCAGGATAATGTTCAAGCATCAGTCACAAAGTTGAAGTCATGCAGGGGTTGGATATTCCAACAATGTTCTGGAATGGCCGTCACAGTCCCCTGACTTCAATATCATCGAAAATCTATGGGTTGATTTGAAGCAGGCTGTCCATGCTTGACAGCCATCAAATTTAACTGAACTGGAGAGATTTTATATGGAAGAATGATCAAAAATCCCTCCATCCAGAATCCAGACACTCATCAAAGGCTATAGGAGGCGTCTAGAGGCTGTTATATTTGCAAAAGGAGGCTCAACTAAGTATTGATGTAATATCTCTGCTGGGGTGCCCAAATTTATGCACCTGTCTAATTTTGTTATGATGCATATTGCATACTTTCTGTTAATCCAATAAACTTAATGTCACTGCTGATATACTACTGTTTCCATAAGGCATGTCATATATTAAAAGGAAGTTGATTCTTTGAAAGCTCAGCCAATGATAAACAAAATTCCAAAGAATTAAGAGGTGCTCTCAAACTTTTTCACATGAATATACCGAAGTCTTGTTTTCTAGTCTAGTTTACCTAGTAAGAGCACTGAGCCTGTAACTGGACAATCTAACTCAAGGATGCTGTCACCTGAAAGAGAGAGAGAGATATAAAGGTTGGCTTTAGCCACAGTGGCATTTGTATTGTGCTGCCTTGAGGATGCAGACAAGTAATGTATCATTTAATGACCAGGGAATTTACATAAATCAAATTAAAGAATTATTATCGGAGAGTTAGCCATACTTTCACCTTTGAAACTTTAACCAAAAAATCTAAATCAAAAAAATAGCAGCCAGGGTTTGAAAGACAAAAACAATCTTTTAAGAATTCATATACCACCAAACAGAGTTTTTTTTTCTTTATCTGTCTATAATTTCTGATGCTTCCAGGGTCACAACACCAGCTGTTTAAAGCATTGCAGCTCTGATATCACATGCTTTGCAATTCTAGCTAATCAACTCTAGTAATGTTGTAGCAACGATAACGATGTCCATTATCAAAATAAAATGGTGTTCTGTAGGATGTGGTAATATTTCAGTTATTCAATTATTTGACAAACAGGATTTTTCCTTGATGCTAAATCATATCAACAATCACATAAATAGATCTGAATATGACATAATTAATGTTGGAGATTAGTATAAAAAAAATAAACAAAAATCTGATTACTGGAATTTTGTCTTATTAACATTCCTTCCTGCCTTCTCCTTCTAAGTAGAAATCTTTACAGCTCAGAAGAGTTGATATTCATGACTTTGGTTTTATAATATATGTTTATAGCACCTGATTCTGGTTGTGCCTCATTAGATTTGTGGATTCTATTTAGGTCAAGTCAAGAGTTTAAATTCAATTACTTTTTGTAGTACAGAATCTTCTAGTTAAGTACTCACTTATGTTTATCTTGCTTGCGTTTTGTCAATTAAAATTGACTTTACAGGTGGCACCACATGTATTTGTCCTGCAACAAAAAACACAATGATAGAAAATTTCCAATCACCCCAATTATTGTGAAGAAAACCCACCACAGCAGCAGTGCACTGAGCTCATGCTTTTTCTAAGTGTTTTTGGCAGGCTGGTATAACTGTTGTGTGAAATAAATTGCCAGAGAGCTTTCTTCTGCTTTTCACATATTTATGACTTAATGTAGTTGTTCAGCTGAATTAGCAATTAAACATGAAAGGCACATAAAAATAACTCTCTGCTCTAACTAAAGAAAAAAATCTCCTGGATCAAAATGAGTGCTGGCTTCTGTTTCATAATTGATGAGAGTAAAAATATTTTATATATATCTGCATTAAATGTGTGTTTTTCTTAAGAAGCACTGGGCTTTTCTTAGCACGATGGTGTGTTTGTTGTCATTCACCAATGTTAAAGTAACCTTTAAAAGTGTACATGTGGGAAAAGTGTATCTATATGAGCACTCTAAGTGTCCATTTCACACTGGTGATTCCACAGTGTACCCAGTGTGGATGGTCATATCTCAAATGTGAGTCTCTCATCCAGATGCTGGAAAAGACAGAGCAAAAAACACATGCTAAAGATTATAAAAGAACTTGAACATGACAGCATGGCTTCACCTGGGTCATCCGCAGACAGTAAGCCCTGTATATGCAGAGGGTGCCTTCCAAGTGTACCATGAGAGAGAAGCACACAAAAGAGGACATGACTGCAGGCTGGCAGTTCGCAGCAAAAGGGGCCTGTGTGGGACAGAGTCATGGCAGAAAGGTGACCTGATATTCATTTACATTTATTGATCCTTTAAGTAGAAAAGTGAACTCTGGTACATGGTGCTTCCAGATAAAACACTAATAAGAACTGGTTCATCAACTGTCATTTATGCAGTAAATCACCAGGTTGGCAGATCACCGTAATTCCTGAATGTGCTTAAGCTCGATTACAATGTAGTAATAAATTTTATGTTCTACCAAGTGTGACATTATATTCCTACAATTACATTGAATAGCTGATGAAAATGACATTTTTTTCCTTTTTATCCAATTTCAGGGTACTGTATAGGGTGCTTGCTACAATAAAAGGGGTTTTTCTTAATTTCTTCGTTTCTTCTTTGTTTCTTTTTTTCTTAAATGGGCTGTTATTGTTTCATTATTATTATTTAGCCTTTAATTTTTCAATTAATTTAACTATTTCATAAATTAATTCAATCAAGCATTGAGGTCTGGAATTGTTTTTCCCATCTCAGGCAAATCATAAAACAGAAATTTCTTGATGTGAAACTATTATTTCTTGACTTAATAAAGTGCATCTTTATTAATTTCCAAAAGTGAAAGGTTTTCCATGCTCACTCATGGACATACTGCACTCTGTCTACGTCAGGCAGGGCTGCGTATCTGCTTTATTGCATGATCCCAACTTGAGAATCTACTCTTTTGTATAAAACTGCAACTTTGGTTCTCTTTCTCTCTGTACATGAACAAAACTCAATGACTCAAATGCTTCACGAAATGTTATGTTGTTGCCTTATTGCTGCCATCTACTCTTCAGTTCTATAAAGCCATTTCACTGTAAGTATGGTCCATCCTGAACAAGAACTAAAATTTACCACTAAATAAAACACATCAATAATTCAATTATATCATTGCATGGATGGACAATTCAATTAATTTCAAAACATTTTTTAAAGTGACAGCAAAATATCCTGCAGTTTATGTTACGTGGGACGTTCAAAAAGTTTCACAAACAAATTACACCACTTTTCTACATAGTCACCTTCGTTTGCAATGCAATTTTCCCAGCATCATACCTACTTTTTAATGCCCAATGACGACTCCTTCCATCTTCACCATTTCCAACGAAAATAAAAAGTGCAATAACTTTTTGAACATCCCTTGTATAAGGCCTTTTTCTTTTTTGACCTGTATAGAACTTTACATATCAAGCCTTGTCAAGTCCTGCTTGTTAAACTGCTAGGCTTGGAAATAAAATATTAACAAGCTGTCAATCTTCAGGTAAACTAGTTCTGCATTTAGTACTTGTAATGGGTAAAGATTGTGCTTTTTACAGTTTATTATATACGACTTATAATATTGAAGTTCTGTTTTTTTATTTTAGTGTATTTTTATTTCAATGATTAATTAGATAAGATATAACTTTAAGCAAATAAATTCAGTGTCAGAGTTCATAAGGTTAACCCTTTAAACTCAACCCCATTTTTTTGGACCCGTCGGTGGGATCAAGCAATAATGCAAAATTTTTGAAGACCGAATAAAATCACTCATTTACTCATTGCTATAACTAAAGTACAGTGTTTTAGCGTTATAATGCCGTATTGAATACCCTGATAGCACGTTGTAATGTTTTACTTTCTTCCCTCAAAGATGCTGCACCACAGTAAGACCAGTGACTTTCTTGAATGTGCAGATTCGATTGCACACAACTTGACAGACAGACTATTATCTACTACATGAGATGGCTGTTTCCACATTGAAATGGCAGCACAATCTACTTTCTATGTGTTCTTCTTTCTGTAGAAATGTTTTTGAACCTTGCAATTCTTGGTGTTGTAATTTGGATACTTAGCGTAAGAGCCATTTCCTAGTTACATAAGATTAATAAATGTTTTACTAGATGTCAATGCATAATCTATGGGAGGTTCCTATAACCCCCATAAGTTGAGTAGAATTGGTATATTTTAGCTATTTCCATCTGCTTTGACTAATAAAGTATCTATCTATCTATCTATCTATCTATCTATCTATCTATCTATCTATCTATCTATCTATCTATCTATCTATCTATCTATCTATCTATCTATCTATCTATCTATCTATCTATCTATCTATCTATCTATCTATCTATCTAAACATTATTTTTCAGTTAGTGACCAGCTTTGCCATGTGAAAGGTGTAAAGGGCACAAGGTTTTAAACCGTGCCTACGGGCCTTTTGAGTGTGTGAAGTAACTTGTAAGAAAACAACACTTATTTAAGTGCTGCGCCATACATTTAAAGCGCACAGAAGAAGAAGCTAAGAATCTTTAAGTATAGAAGAAGCTAAGAATCTCTCAAGAAAAGCTAAGTTTAGAGAACATATATTTTTCCTTTTTTGCCTTTTATTCTTGTGTAACTACTTTTTTTCTTTATTCTTGTGTGGATAATTTGCTTTTAATTTTCACTCAATATTTTTAAAACGAACTTTTGAACTGAGAGATTTCTTTCGGCACATGTTTTACCCGTGCTTGATCTCGCCTTATACTTCGGTGGCTACACTTAGTATAATTTATTTACCAGCTTATTATACTCTGACAGAGTAAGATCTACTCTTCAAAATGATACTTTGACCATGGGTTTTAAATAATGGATACTTATTTGAAAACAGTAAAAGTGGGGAAAAATAACGCCATTTTTGTATTGCTTCAAAGCAGTAAAATTAGACATGTTAATTATATTTTAAAACTTTTTTGCACTTTTTTCTGATTGTTCCTGACACTTTCATAGTGTTTGAAAGTTTATTAAAAGTCCAATTTTGGTAACACCTTTACTGAATTTTGAAACTTATTCTCCTGCAATATATGTGTATAACATAACTATATTCCTGAAAGGTAAAAACAAAATCTGAAAGAGAAATATGTCTGACCTTTATTTGGATGGCTAGAACATGAATATTGACTGAAGAATGATAAAGTTATAGCCAGTTAAATCAAAGTTGCAGAAAATGGACAAAATGAGGCTGTGTTTAAAGGGCAAAGCTAGCATTGTGTTCTGTAACAGGAACAACAGGCAGGTTCAATTAAGAGATCCAACGGACTAATGACTCAGAAGTTTGGGTATTAATGACAGTGTGTTATAAAGAGTGTTGAATTCTCGGATGCATGCGAAGAGATTAATGGATCCAAGGAAGACATGCAAATGATAAAAAGAGTGTTATTATTGGTTATGATGTATATGTTGTAAAGAGTGACAGAATACAATGTAAAAGGGTTGGGGATCCCCCTGTATATTTTACGGTTCACTGAAAAATAAGCAAGGATGTAAGTAATCATAAATGACTGAGCTCCAAAGTAGACTGACTGAAGAGCAAGGCTGTTGTCTTTTTATTGCTATGGAGGGGGAAGAGATGGGACATCTAGAGGGAAATGATCATCTGAAGGCATGGTCTGGAGTCAAAGGAGGGGGGAGACTAGGTCTTACTGCTTCTGTAGAGAAGGAAGAAGAGGCATTAATAAACCTGATTACTCCCCTGTGCCTGTGTGTCAGCTGCAGCTAGACCCATGCACATATGTGTGACAGTGTATAAGCTCAGCACTCAACTGACCTTTTGTGTATATGTTTGTAAGAAGATGTGGAATGGGGACTTGGTAGTTATAATGTCTCTTACAATTAGCTAAGAGTAACTTAACTGACAAGTAACCAGACCCTCGGAATTTATCACGTGACGTAGCCTTATTAAAAATAGCCATCAAGCTATGTTATAAAGTAAGCACTTTGATTAGGTTGGCAGACATGACATACAGCTTTTAGGACAGAGAGATGTGAGATGTAATATAAGGGTATGTAATTTGGAAGATGCAACGAAATATCATGCTGTCAAAGGACAAAAGAAAATGAAGAGGAAAAAGGCAGTGTAATGGTATGTACTTTAAAAGAATGATTTAGCTGGATGAAGAAGAAAAGAATCTTCAGTTTCCACTGACATCTCTCTTGGTTTTATGGATGCAAAGCATAGGATATTGATTTGAATCATTTAGGTGCCATATTTTCTTTTCACTTCTAGTGTGTGATACCTGGTGTTGCTGCAAAAAAACTTAAGCAATAATTGAAGTAAAGTTTGGGTGTTACCTTATTGAAACTGCCTTTGTTACTGACATTATCTGCCCCCAGTGATAAGTTTAATATGATTCAAGCTGAGCTTGGTCAAGTAATTTGTGTGTTTGTGATGAGTTCTAATATAACAAGCTATGCTCATTCAGGTAACTCTTTCAAAGGAAGTATATAGGTAACCCATCAGGAGACTGTGGCGTAGCGGGTCCAAAGCTCATGTCAAAGCTTTGGTCAAAAAGGCCACTTTTTAAAGAAATAATCGCCGCACTCGCGGCTTAGAGAGGGGGTGTGGTATGTGTGGCAAGAGCAGTTCCCGGGTGGTGTGTGATGCAGATGGTCCTCACTTACGTGCACAGGTGAGGAGTCGTCCGCATCTGTAATTGATACTGGGAGCTGCTAATTGCCACATCTGATCCACGTCCCCATAATAAATAGAAGCTCGAGGTGGCTAGCAGGGGAGAAAAAAATAAGAAAAGACGTATTGAGGTTAGAAATAGAAGATGGCAGGAAGCAGCGAGGAGAAAGCCGGTGGAGGAGAGCGAGCAAGTGAGCACAGGCTTGCAGGCAACTGAGCAGTGAGCCTTGGTAGTGACCGGAAGGAGGATTGCTCGCCGCGTAAGGCCGAGAAGGCAGCGGGAGTTGGGACTTGGGACGTGAAAGCCCCAGCGTGAGCACCCTGGTCGCTGGGGAGCCCAAGTCACGGTTTGGTGAAGCCTACTGGAAAAAGGGATCGGTGAGGCGAACGGACCAGGAAGAGAAGGCAGAGAGAAGGTCAGCTGTAGGTAGGTTTGGCTCCCCTGGTGCATAGCCTGGATGGGAGAAGCAGGGGAGTCACCAGTAGAAGAAAGTCACCAGGCTGATTTGTTTAAAAGGACAAATTCCAGCCATTGTTTTAACCTTGTTGTTTTTTAAAGGTTTTTGTTTTCTAATGGATTTTAACCTCCACGATTTCATTTCTGTTTTAATGGATTATTTATTTGATGATGTATCTTTCAGACACTGAACTATTTATTTGAACACTGTTTTGTTTTGTTGGTTTTAAATAAAAGCACTTTGTACTTTTTGCACCATCCCCTTGCTTTGTTGTGCCTCACTGTCTAGCTCATCGGTGACATTACCGACGGTGTGAGGTTCAAGGGCTTCCAGAAGCAATATGGGAGAATGGAGTAGAACCCGCATCGTCAAAGAGACTGGCTCTCCTGGCCTTTGGTGGTATATTTCTTGCATTTCTGTTAATGTCTGAGCTGTGAGCATTCGGGTGATTCAGGAAGAACCCTTTACAATGTAGGGATACAGGAGCAGACAGACATATCTTTGAATCCCAGTGAAGTCCTTTCAAAGGTAATGATTTGGGAGAGTTCTTGCAGTGTCTCAAGACCTTTGCTAAGGTACTCCAAAGTTCAGTCCCTACAGTTGAAGAAACTGAGGTAGCCAGCCTCAGCCATTATTAAGGTATTGCAGAGTGAATGTGAACTCCTTAAAGAGAATATAGACAACCCTTATTAAGGACATGAGTGATGAGTGTATGTTAAAGAGGTAACTACTGTTGAGTGCAAATGTAAACCAAGAGTAAGAATTAAGACATTTCAAGGATTAACATGTCCACCAATAAAAATGAACCATTGAAGGTTAAAGTGTCTTCTAACGATAAAACAGAACAGCTCCAGTGACTTCCATTAGATTTCCTCATTGTCTATTTCTGTGACAGTAGACATGTTCTCTCCATGTTAATATAATTATAACTGGACAAGTTCGATTATGTGTATATGTGTGTCATGCAGTGCACTAGAATCTTATGCTGACTGGACCCCTGCCTTATACTCTTTTTATAGACGCTGGTATCTCATGAATGAACTGATTGGTACTAAATACCAATCAAAGCTGTGCCAACACTGGCTTAACAAGGCAGCTTTTGTAATCTTTTCAAATCAAATAAGAATGTATTAATAATTCCTAGGACAGCTGATTGATATTTTTATTTATGTATTTATTTATTAATGTATTTATTTATTTATTTAATTTTGGACACTGATATGAACAAGTAAATTGTTAGTAAAGGTCATATATACTGTGTGGTGGACGGCCGGGTAAGCCCTGACAATGGAAGGACCATGGGAGAGAGATTTTTCAGGACATTCTCTTCCCCGGACCGATAGAGGGCAGCCCCCTTGGCTTGCAGCAGGACCACAGGTTTGGAGCATGGAAGCTCAACCCGGCTGTGGCCCATGGCCACTACCAGGGGGCACCTGGACGTTTGCTGGGCCCTGTTTGGCAGCACTTGTGCCACATCAGGAAGTGCTGCTAGAAGGACATCGTTGGACACCTGGAGTCCTTCCAGGTGTCCTATAAAAGGGGGCCAGTCACCAGTATTCAATGGCCAGAGTCGGGAGGAAGAAGGCCAAAGCCTGTGTGGAGGACTGGAGGTGGAAGGACTGTGCTGTCATTCTTGACATTATTTGTATACTATGAAGAAGAACAAAGGTGTGTATTGTGTAGTGAACCTGTGCCCTGCCTGACTGTGTCGGGTTGGGGCAGCTGTACACTAATTCAGCATGTATCAGACAGAAACAAGTTTTGAAGGACAAGGCAACCTCATAGTTAAGAGACTATTGTCGATAAAGTCCAGAGATTCTTATTCTTACCAAGAGACTGTAAATAGCAGAAGATGTGGTCATTGCCTCTTGAAAGAGATGTGGCTAGGCGCATGGGAGTTTTGTAATTGTGGCACCGAATAATGTCAAAAATGTAATTTTGTAGAAAAAAGTTTATAATTTATAACAAAGTATGTTATTTCCTTTCTCTAGACATTCTGGGCATCTGTACAATATTTAACTAGTTCAGCTGCAACCATTTTTGATAGTACAGCATAAAATGCCGGAAAACCATAGCGATATCTCGTCAACTTTTTATATCTAAGGGACATTAATAGCTGGAGGAAATCCCATCCAAAAATGTTATGTGACCAGCACATAACTTTCTCCATATTGATGACATGAATACAGTATGTTGTGTGAATTTACCAAAATATACATACGATACTTTGAAAGCAAATCAAACAAAAAATAAGTACCTACAACGGACAAACAGACATCCTGGTGATTTAATAAAGGCATCAAATGTGATTAGAGTTTAGCTGCTGTGACTGCTGCATTTGAAAATACTGGCCTTTAAAGGTTCAAAGTTCAAGCTTTGGACTGAACTCAACTTTCATAAAAGTTTTAATTTCAAAGTCCTAAATATGTATGCCAAACTTTGTGAACTTCTGAGCAGTGGTTTGGCTGTTGTTGGTATCAGCTTTAAAAACTCTGAACTTTAAAGGCTCAGTGCGGAATACTTGGAAGTCCCCAAAACCTAATCAGCTCATAGGAATGAAGGCAAGTTGTCCACTTTCTTTCATGAGAATTGCTCCAGTCGTTTTTGAGTTATAGTGTCCACATCATTTTCAGCACCTACATACTGTACATGAACAGACACATTGAAAGAAATACAAAAATGTTCTAAATACCTTCTAAGGATATCAAAATCTTTATTGTTGTTTCTGCAAGCCGTTTGATTAAAAAGGCCAACAGGGAGCAGAGATGAAAGACACTAAAAGAGGTCATAACCAGAAGACTGAGAAAGAGAACGCATCAGAAAGTCAGAAAAACAGAGAGCAAAAAATAAATATTTTTATACATAAGAGAAAAGTTTCAGATGATAAAAAATGAATTGGGTGACCATTTGAATTATCTATGGGCCATGACGCTGGTGACACACCCCCTTACGATGGTAACGCTAACTAGACAATGAAATACAATGTTGAGGCCAGAAACAAAACAAAATCCAAAATTTATCACATTTAACTTTTGTTTTTTAAATATGATGCTATTTTGTTTTTTCTGGTTGCTGCCATTTTGTGGCTCTGTTGCCCTGACACAGTGGCATATTGCAAGGGGCACAATCCCAGAAGTTTACTGACACAGCAATTTATAAGATTGTATGTAAAAGCCTTTCAAAGGTAATGTCATACCTTCTCATAAAAATCATTGTTTTCTAACTCTTTGCTTGTTTGTTTCAGACCATGAAGTTTGTCTTACATTGTAGTTTTGATGATCAATCTTGCTATGATAAGTGTTTTTATTTTTTGTGAGCTATCCTTTATGAAGTTTTACAAATTATATGTGTCTTGTTGGGGTTTTGGGATTCAAGGATTTTGAATATTAAATTAGTTTCTAGTTTCATGATGAAATTAAGAAGTTGTTAATAATTGCCACTATTCCATGACATCATCTTTATTTTGCTATGAGTGTCACCTAGGCAGTCTTTCCCAGAATCCCCTAGAATGTGTAACACCTGTTATATTATTAGGGTGACAGTAGAAAGGTCATCCGAGATTGACGGATAACCCTGGTTAGCATACTGATTAAAATTCTAATTGTTGACTACTTTGTTTAAGAATATTCACTTTGTTTAAACACCTGAGTTCTGCTTAGCAATTTTATTTTTGACAACAGATTGGATTAACTTTTGGTTTTGACTATGCCTTGTTTCTGACTATTGTAATAAAGGTGCTATATTGCGCCCGACCCAGCACAGACTTGACACGGGAGGTACATATAAAATTAAAAGACTTTTATTTTTCTTCAGTTGGAGGGCACGTCTTCCCCGTAATCCCTCCAACCACAACACAGTCCCAAGCACAAATAAACCACAACAGCACTATCCTCTCTTCCACCACCACTTCTCCACAAGCTTAGTCCTCCTCCTCTCGACTCTGGCCACTGAGAGGTGGTTGCTGGCTCCTTTTTATCAGGCGCCTGGATAAGGCGAAACCAGTGCCCAAAAGGGGTCAGCCGCTCCTGTTGCAGCACCCCCTGGCAGCGCCTGCGGAACCCCACAGAGCTGCACAGAACTCCAACCCCCTTGAAGCCCTGGGGAAGTCCGAGGCACCGCTGCAACCCAGGGGTGTTGCCATCTAGCATCCAGGGGAAGATACTGGGATTCCCACCTTTGCCTACTGCTAAACTGCTTTATATTCAGAATTACTAGTTGCTTGTCTATGTGCTTCTTTTTCTTTCTCGTAGTTCATTACTTAATCACCCTCTGCGGTTTGCTTGATGCTCAGCACATGTTTCGGCTCTTTTTCTTCTGC
Organism: Erpetoichthys calabaricus; assembly: GCF_900747795.2. Taxonomy (NCBI): domain Eukaryota; kingdom Metazoa; phylum Chordata; class Cladistia; order Polypteriformes; family Polypteridae; genus Erpetoichthys; species Erpetoichthys calabaricus. Next base: position 225,073,550 of record NC_041395.2, on the reverse strand, counting down.
TTGTTCAGGCCATTAGGGTAGATACCACTTGGTTTTTTCATCACTTTGCCATAAATGCACAACCACAGGACACTTTACTGTCCTTTACTAACGTTTAATAATAAAGACAATAAATTCATAGATAATTAAGTAAAACACAATTAAGCACATTTTGAAAAAGTAAAAATACAAACAATAAAATCAAGTGCACACCAGAACATCCAAAAGCAAAAATGAAAAAAGCACATTTTTAGATGGTCACATAAGGAGCCTTTAGGGGGTTGTGTGACACTACAAAATGTAAGAACTTACATTTGATTATGAATTCTTAACATGTATGAATAGTGTCCTGGGGGGTTATCAATAGATGGGTTTACAGGGACTGTGGTTTAATTACAATAAGCTTTTATGCACACCAGTAAAGTCTCCTCCAGGTTGCAGCTACCAAACGTTTCTTGAAATTCCAGAACATTTCAGGTCATAAGCTTTCAATTAAAACTAAGGTCAAGGTTCTAGCCCCATTAGTTTGTGAGTAATTCATTTTTTATATATAGATGCTTTTTCTGAATAGCTGTTTATATATATTGCACAGAGCAAAAAAAATAGCCCAGGTCTCAAGGTAGGTAAACCCTAGCTGGGGAGTCATTCCATCCTAAGGTATGATCACCCACTCATCCACGCTCGCTCATACAGGACAAATCTAGAGTTGTTAATTAGCTTGACTTTTCAAGTACCTTTGAACTTTCCAATTCCAATATATGGGGAATAAGACCTGAAACAACCTTACATTCACTCATGTAATATAGGCAACATTTAGAACCACCACTGAACTTGAATTCTCTTGATGTGTCAAGAAACTGTAGTAGCCAGTTATTTGGACTTGAAGAGGTTGGTGGATGTTGCTCAGATGAACATTTTAACCCAGAATGCTGGAGCATTTTGGCAGCATCCCTAAATTGTGGCTACCCATCTACAGTAAATCACGTAGATTGTAACCAGTTTATTACTCCACCTTGAAGTGGCATTCTGCTGTTTCTGAGAAGTAGCTTTTCTTGTTTTTACTTCCATAGTCTCCTTTACTGACGTGAACATACTAATGCAATCCTTTAAGTGGAAAAATGTACATGATTCATCTCTTCTTAACCATAAATTATGAAATCTGTAAAATGGAAGGATGGGTGGAAACTCTGTAAAAGATATATTTAGCTTCACTACATACCGTATTACGTTTCCTGCACTTTCCAGATGACATCCCTGTTCTTTGAAAACATTGCAGGCTTGAATGAATACAGAAGGACACTCAGTGAGGATTTCATTACAGATTCACCAAACCCATCGAAAGATTCTCAAGAGCTGAAAGCACTTTTTATATTCAGAAGGATGGCATTCATTAAGATATTTGACTGTTTTACTGCAATGCCTTGCCATTTTGTCCACATCCTAAAACTATAAAATGCTTTAAAAATTAATCTAAGAAATGAGGTCATATTTATTGTTAGCAGCTCTAAATATTTCATTAAATGCTTCATTGCCGAAGAGCTAAAACTTATTTCTGCAGAGATCCAGGATGACTTTAGGGGCTGGTTGTAAAAAAAAATAAATAAAAAAAATAAAGAATCTGCACTTCCAAAATTCTTTTTCTTTTTTTTTTTTTTTAGCTCATTAATGGTTGATAAATTGAAAGAAGGGTTAGGGTTTACAAAGGGTTAAAGAAATTGATTTTGCACCAGAACCCCCTCTACCCCACCCCTCTTGAGCTTTCCCAATTCATTACTGAAGCCCAGCCAGCAGTCAGATCTGAAGGGGACCTGGGGGAATGCAAGCTCGCCATCAGAGAGTGGGGGACGGACAGGAGACAGACGGAGCAGCGGAGGGGGAGGGGTGCAGGCAGGGGGGCGGAGGGTGCTGTGTGGTGGTGGTGGTGGTGCAGGGGGGGGGGGAACAGTCAGGGCTGCAGCGCACAAAGAGCACAACAACTTCAAGTTCCTTCTACCAGGGGTAAACTCAGTCACTGGGCATTGCTGGGCACTAACTAACCTTTGAGTCCCTAACTGGAGTATACTGGAAGAGTGACTTCAAGCTGAAACCAGAGGACGGCCTAAGATCTGCTAATTGAGCAAGGTAGGAGTGAACATTCATCAGCCTGAGCAGGTTCATGTTATGTCTGAATAGCTCTACATCCTCATCGGTGTGTAGCATCTTATGGAGCTGATTGGGCATATCCTCAAAGTAAGCATTTCTTTTCCTTTTTTTTTTTTTTTTACTTTACTCAAGAGTCCAAACTGTCCAGATGCACTTCATTTCTGGACTTTTAATGCCTACACGAGTATGTGGGTAGAATACTCTGTGCCCTCCTGGGTTTCAGGGATCATGCACTGTATGTCTACTTGGTTTTCTATTACAGGACGAGGCATGTCTACCTCTTTTTTTACTGCAGCATCCTAAATGCCCACACTAATAGGAACATTAGTATGGTCCACTAGTAGGACCATTTATATGTTGACATGCCAACATACAACGGAATCCAAACATCGGAAGCTGGACTTTCTGTCTATGAGGGTGTCTACCTGTGACACAATGCAGGACACTGCATGCCCCACTAATGTCTAAATGTGTCTTAATAAACAACCCTAAATATCTAGATATGTTTGGAGTAATAGAGAATCCTGGGTGAAAATGTGGAGTCCAGCATAGATAGATAGATAGATAGATAGATAGATAGATAGATAGATAGATAGATAGATAGATAGATAGATAGATAGATAGATAGATAGATAGATAGATAGGAAACACACTATAAGATAGATAGATAGATAGATAGATAGATAGATAGATAGATAGATAGATAGATAGATAGATAGATAGATAGATAGATAGATAGATAGATAGATAGATATCCAAAGGTTGAATATATATGATCCTGACGCCAGCCCAGAGAGGAATATGAAATATTTGCATGGGTGACCCTCTGCTTACTTTTCAGTGTCTGTCAAGGATGCCACTGAATACCAGTGTTCAGGCAAGTCCATGTAGAATCTATACAGTTTTCAATACAGCACTGGTGCAGATCTCTGTCCAATGCACATCATATTTTTTCATCATTTTAAACACAGGGTGACAAACCTTGGTGATTATTTGATCCTTTAGTGTTCAGTTCATAAGGCTGTTATTTCATCAAGCCATGTAACATGTCTGTGCTCCAACTGTAATGTTGGCAAGCTGCAGTATGGTTAAGTGCTTGCTAATTATAAAACAACAGCAATTAAATTGAGAATCTGAAGTGCTTTGTTTACTAGACAAAAATTATTGGATTATTTTTTTATATAAGCAAAATAGAGAAGTAAACTGCTACCTCACAGATCCACGGATGTCGGTTCAATACTAGGCATGGTCACTTGTGTGGATTTTGTGTGTTCTCCCGTGTCAGAAGTGCCATTTCCTCCATCATCTCTGGGTATCTGTTTATTAGGTTCACTGGCAACTGATATTAATGAAAGTGGATGTATGAACTGACATCCCATCTGCTTTTTGCCACCATAATCCTGAATTAAAATGAGAAGGTTCACGCAATTAATAGTTGAATAAGCAAAACACAGCCAAACAATTCCTTAAAAGTGATAAATATTCAGTTTGTATGTGCTGCTTGATAGCCTATGCAACATTTAAAAGGCAGCAAACAGTCACACGGCTTATAGACCGCAATCCTGTGTATAATTTTCACAGGTTCATTTCTTCACTAACACAAAACTGACAGCTAGGATCAAATAGAGCTTCACCTCTCATCTTGAAGCTTGCTTTATCCTGATGAACATGGGTGCCCCTGTGTCTTCTCTAGTTTCTTGATTTCCACCTCTTTAAAAACACTTAAGTGATCACATTTTCCAGTCTATATTTAGTAAGGATGCCCTTGGGTATTAAAGTGCATCCTGGTGTGTGTGCCAACAGTGTGGTTGTTCAAACACTCAGAAAGCAGGCTGGAAATCTAAATACATTTCAGTACAAAGAAAAATAAGACTAAGTGCTTACAAGTAGGCATTTTCCACTTCTATCCGTAACGTGACTGCCTGCTGGAAACTGGCCTGTATCTGAGAAGCTCTGCGTGTAGGGGAATGGTCACACAGGGCGCACACACACATTTACACACACTGAGCTCATTAAGAGTCATCTAATAATTTAAAGAAAACTAGAAGGCCCAGGGAAATCCCACACAAACACAGGTGCTGGAAATCAAACTCCGATCCTCGGAACTGCATTAACCACAGTTTGTCAATTAGAATTTTCTCAGAATTGTCTAAATTTTATAAGTGTAATGCCTGATCTGTATAAAATGACATTTATAAATGCTCCACCTCTACTAACCCAAAAATGTGATGGTTGTGTCTTTGAAGGGGGCTTAAGAGATTTCAAAATGTATCCAAAAATCACACAGGTAAGGGATCGTAACTGAAACCCCGAAGAACGGAAGATTTAATGATACTTAATAGGTTCTAGAACCTTCTTTGCGGTTGGTGGAGTCTAATTGTGCACTCCTCAGTACACAACTAGTGATCACACCAATATCAGGAATGGCAACTTCTCCTACGTTCCTAACAACCAATGACCTCTAGGAATGACAAACTCTTGGGAAACAGTGAAGGGCAGTGTCTGAGAACCCTAGGGTAGGCAAACTGAGTGAAAAGAACTTTTTCATTCTGAAGGGCATTTATGCAGATTCCAAGGAGTTGGATCTAAGCCCAGAGAGTCGGCTACACAGCATCTTTCATTGTCTTAAAGCTGGCAATGTGTGCACACACCACACATTCCCGATTGCTTGTTCCTCTGACCCATTGCATGTGTTTGCCATTGTAGGTACCTTGACTTGCTCTGTTGCAATGACATTTAGCAGGAGCTGCCAACTCCTCTGCCTCCTGCTTTGCTGTTCTTCTACCTGGGGCTTGCTTTCTCTTGGAAATGAGACCCCCCTGCATCCTTCTGAGTCCATTTCTGAGGGGAAGGTCACCTCTATCAAGCTGGATAAGAACACCCCTATAAGGTAAGTACACTCAATTCTTATTTCATCCAAAAGCAATGCTATTTTTATTCTGCCTTCAAGTATTTGTAGTCAGATTTGCATGCCCTAAAAACACTTTCAATGCATAATTTGCTTACCGTATATGCCGGTAATGTGATCTAGGTGGAATTCAAGGTGCAAGGTTGTCGGTGCAAATTTTGCTCATAAAGCCACTTAACCTACCTGCTAATAATTTTTTAAAACATGTTATGAAGTGTTATTTCAGAATTCATCCATTCATTTATTCCTCTGCCTTGTTAATTTATAGCTAGGTTACGATGTACCTAGAAGAGGTAACCACAGGCATATGACATACAGACTGGCTGCCATCCAGAAAAGAATCTGCAGTTTCCAGAGCAACACGCAGGAAGACAAGTCCTCCATATCATGTATACACACTTAACATAACGTAACATAACATTCTCAAAACCACTATTCCAATTCAGTCAGGGTCATGGGTGCCAGAGCAAGAGCAGTATAACACAGACCCAAGGGTGCCAGTCCATGGCAGGGCCAAACACAAACATATTGATAAAAGAGCAATTTAGGAATGCCAACACAACTGCCAATTGCGACAGAAACCTGAATCCCCTGGAAGAATCTCTTGTGAACAGGAACGGCATCCGATAGGCACGGGGAGGCAGAATCTAAAGTGACACTAACACCACATGCTTTAATTTATAAAATTGTCACACTTGATTTGAAATTTAAAGACCAGTGGCCTGATATGGCTAAGATAGGTTCTGTCACACACACACCACAATTTCAATTAGAATGAACAGAAAATAAACACATTTTGGATTTTGCAACCAATATATTTAGTCAAATAGAGAATAACACCAAAGAGGCCTTTACTGGATACAAAATAAGTGAGGTGATGATCACAAGCAGCAAACAAAGTGTAAATAAAATAAATTGAAAAGGAAGAAATCCAAGTGCTGTTCTGGTTCTAACTATACAGGTCTTGGACTTCTATCTGGCTGGTGTTGTGGCTCGTCAACTTGCCTAAAAATGTGCCACACAAGGAAACTCACCTTTAGACCTTCCTCCCTCCCTCTGTCTGTCTCTTGACCTTGGTGTCTTTTCCTCCTTCGAGCTTTAAATCTTATCCTAGGGTCACTTCAAGGCCACAGAATATCCCTGCTTCAGAAACCACAACAAGCTTGAACATCTTTTAGCCTGTCTCTGCACCTCTGAACTTTTAATTGGCCTTAAAAGTTTCAGATTATCAAAGCAGCTCACCCAGATGCCTGGTGTGTTAGAAGGACCTTCTAAAATCTTCTGGTATGGCCCCGGAACCAGTGTCTGTCTTTAAAAATACATTCAGACATCCCTGACCCTTAGTGCCATGGGAGAACACTGCATTTTATTTTCTGTGCCCTGTTGGCCCCTGGCTTTTGGTCTTCCAGGGCACACAGCTCTTATACCACCTAAAAGTGACCCCTGTGTTCCCATGCCATCGGACTTTTGCTGCCAATCTTCAGAACTTTGCTATGTGCCATCTCAGTGGTGCCATTGCCCTTGGGGGAAAAAAACATGAATACAGAAGTATATATATTGTGATGACTAGGGGGCGCCAGTGAGGCCCAATCCCCAAACACAAACACACATGACAGTCCCAAGGTCAAACAAAGGGTGTTTTATTACACAAGTACCAAAATGAGTTGTATTTTCTCTCTTTCTCTCCTCACCTTTCCTCTATTGAACTGTTCTCCTCCAGTTGGCTCACCTGAATAAGGCAGTGCAGACCCTTTTATTGAGGACTTGGGAGTGCCAGGGCTTTTGTCCATTTGAAGCACTTCCATGTCGTATGGAAATTCCCACAGTACCCTCTTGCAGCACCCCCAGAACCCAGCAGGGCTGCACTATTGGACTACAAATCCCGGCATTCCCTGCTGGTGTTACAGTTACAATATATCATATATATAGTTACAATATATATATATATATATATATATATATATATATATATATATATATATATATATATATATATATATATATAGTATATAGTAAGGAGGCAGCCAGCAGCCCAACCCAGCTGGGATGCCCAAGAGACAGAAGGATGGGGGAAGCAGCTTCTTTAGGGCACTGCCTCCCCCAGAATACTAGATTTCAGCTCCCCTGGGTTGCAGTGGTGCCCCAGATTCCCACAGGGCATCATGGGACTTGGAGTTCTTTACCTTAGCCCTGTTGGGTACCATGGGTGCTACCAGGGGTTGCTGCAAAGACTGAGGAGCTGTATGGTATGGGGTCTCCGCCTTAACTGGACGTGCTTACAGACCACGTAGACGGGAGAGCAGAAGCACTTCCGAGCTGGCCAATGTAAGAGTATTTGCTTACTTTGGGAAGAGTTTCCCATACAATAAAAAGACTCTTGTGTGCTTTTAACTCTGGCCCTGTGTCTGTTGTGTTGAGTTTGGGGGAACTGAAGCACCCTCTAGCCTACTCTGCTGAGTAGGTGGGAAATCAGGGGCCATTTCCTACAGTAAAATAAAGCCTTTGTGTTGTTGGACCTCTGCCTAGTGTTTGTCTGGGTTGGGTTTAGGGAGCTGGTGCACCCCCTGGTGGCCATCTCACAATAGAGATCATGCAGAGTTAGGGCTCCAAATGGCGAACCCTATATAATCGTTGACTAAACAGCAAACACAAATTCACAATAATCGTGAGAATGTCTTTTCAGACGTGGGTCCAAGACTAAACTAACTGAAGATGGTGGATCTTCTGGTTTTAATTCCTTCCGGTAGGAGGAGATGGGTCAAGGTGGAAGGACACAAGAAGCAATGTGGTATAGCTGTCAAGAATAGAAAAGGCATTAGCACACAGTGGCAACCCCCAGAGTGGCTTGTAACTACCATCACTAGAGCCCTTATGTTGTTCCCTATATGCAAGCCTATATACAGAACACAATTGTTCCAACAATAGTCAAATGAACATACCCTATTTTTTAACAAAACAAATTCATCTAGGACTTTTCTTCCACAATGCACAATAAAATTTATTTATTTATTGATTTATTTATTTATTTATTTTCTTCCTCTACTCCTTCCACGTAAGCTTTGTCTACCTCCTCTACTTACCCTGACTCCCCAGAGAACTTCCAGTGCCCAGTAACTGCGTCCAGGAGACACTTGTGGGTCAGGTGGAGCCACCTCAGGAGTGGAACCCGACAGGGCAGTCCTACAGAACCAAGACTCCATGCTTCCCTGCAGGTCTCTAGACAGGGACTCCCTAGAAGGAGTGCTGCCCTGCAGTGTACGGGGAAGTGACACAAGCACAGGAGGCAACCTCCCAATGCCCTTCACTCACCCTGGCCTCTCAACTGGGAAAGGAAATACTGACCATTCCTCTTGGGATGCACTCTCAGTGTCAATCCATTATTCTGGCCCCATTGCTGGGTAAGGAACTACCATCCATCTGGACACCAGTCCAGCTTCATCATCTATTCGGCTTGCTGAGGCCATTCCCTTTGCCGGTCCCACAACATTGAGGTTGATTGAGACTACCACTGCATCACTGTCTAGCATGTATTTTTCTCACTTCAGTTAAAATACTGCATCATTTCATATACAATACTTTTATTTTTGATCTGGTCTTTATTGAGTTTAATTGGCCATTATGTAATTTTGACATTACGTTACAAATCAGCACACATCTTACATCATTTGACATTAACGGGTTACAGATATCACTGTGTTTCTCCACCAGTAGACCAAGCTTTGAGAGATGGACAGGACAACTGCAGTTCACATTTTGAGTAAAAGATCATTTTGTTTTGCATGTCTATATAAAAAAGCATTAGCAGTGAGTTGCTCACTGCTTTGTTAAATGTTTAGTAAACCCTAGCTTTTGTGATTCTTTCTGCACTAGGTTTTAACAGGGCTTCTTTTGACAAGTATTACATAAGGACAAAGTGTTAGATGGGTACTGTAGTGACTGAACGTTTTGGGTCAAAACCAACTTTACATGTTCTCCTTGTGTCTATGTGGTTTCCTCTAACCTTCCAAAGGTGTGGTAGTTCGGTTGATTGGCAAATTTAATTTGATGCTGTGTGGGTATTTGTGTGAATGGGCCCTGTGGTGGATTGGCACCCTGGCCAGGCCTGTTTCTTACTTCATACTCAGTTGCTGTAAGTAGGATCCTGTACCTCAAAATCTTGAACTGGATTAAGCAGGTTTGAGAATGTAAAGCTACCTTTAGCTTCTATCATTCCTCTTAATTTAACTGACTCAAATTTGTTACTGTATAACCTAGGTTGGCAACTCTAGTGACAGTGGGCATAAGATTAATGTGGGATGGATTAACAGGTGGACCAATGACATTTTCTGTTACAGCTTGGTCTTTTTCTGCTTACATATAGGAGGCACTTTACTATACCAGACTTCAGCTCACCATATTCAGTAACAGTGACCCCTTGTGATGTGCCAATTCAGTGGAAGCTCTCAGTTAGGAAACTTACTCCCTGGATTCTTCCCAGTAAGTATTTCTTGAACGTTTACTGCTCAGATAAACTCACAAGGAATATTTTGATATGTTTAATCAAAAAGGCAGTCTGCTAAAGGATCCATGCAAAAATGTCAGTTTATCAGTGGATATGTTACACTGCCATTCAATGTGGATAAGTGCAAGGGGCTGCAGGCAAGTAATTTAAGTGTTAATTATAAACAAAAATGGACGATTCTGAAGCAAATTCTGAAGAATATAAGGGTTTTAGTTGACACAATATTGTCATCCTGAAGTCAGTGCAATGAAGCAAGTAAAAATGCAAATAAAATGCAAGATTATTTTCTAAAATCTGTTGAAATATTAATTAAGATATACAATGCTCCAAGTCCTATCATGAGGGTGAATTTACAGTAGAATATTGTGGTCACCATGCGGAAAAGAACAGAAGCTGCATAGAGCAATTTAGTGCCTTCCTGATCTAAAGGCCACTTCCTTCTCTAACAGCAAATCATTAATCTGGATAGCTCCCCAGAGATCTAATCCAGTTCTTCAAAATTCACAAAGAGTTCAGAAAAAGATGATTTAGTAGAATTGTTTGATTTAAATTACAAAACACACAGTAAAATACAGCACAGGGAATTAAGATGAATAGCAGGAAGCCTGTCCATGGACAGGGTGATCAAAAATGAATTAAGGCAATACAGTTAAAGCACAAGCTCTGACAGATTTTAATAAATATCTGAATGAGATACTGGGGTCATGGTGATAACAACTGACCAACTGAGAATAATGAACTGAAAGGACTCTGATGTCTAAAACAAATTTTCTTTACAGCTGTCTTCAAAGATTTCCAGTATTTGGTATCAGCACATTGTTAATGTGACAAATACTGCATCAAGATTCTTTATTTCTTAGCACATAACACTTCACTTTCAATCAGTGTTTCCTGGTGATGATTGTAGGGTCTACATACTGAGTTGGATAGACCAGACCATCTTATTTAACAGATTTTGACTGTTCTTTCTAGGGAATACTAAGATAATCTCAGAAGTTTCATGAGAAAAAAGAAGTTTATCTTCACACAGAAAACCATCGATGCATGGAATAAACTACCAAGTAGTGTGGTAGACAGTAAGACTTTAGGGACCTTCAAAACTAGACTTGATGTTATTTTGGAAGAATTAAATGGATCGGACTGGAGAGCTTTGTTGGGCTGAATGGCCTGTTCTCATCTAGATTATCCTAATGTTCTAAACAAATTCTGCTAAAATATCGCAGGTCTATTCCAAACAGCCATACCTTGTGCACACTCTGTAGAAGATGTCCTAACTACATGCCCAGACGTTCTCAAATGGTTCCTCTGGAATTAGCAAAACTGTAGAGAGACCTCACTTTAGCTGCTTGCTTTCATGTTCTCGTTCTTTCTGTCACTATCCACAGATTGTGATCATGAGTGAGGATGGGGTAAATCAATGGTTTCATCTAAGGATTAAACTGTGGTTTCAATGCCACGTTCTGGAACAACATCTGCAATTTGAGATATAAAAAGTATCTTTTCCCTCTTACTGTATAATAATTAAGTAAATTTGTTATGGGCTTCCTTTTGAATACTTCAATTAAAATACCCTGCAAATGAATCACAATCTATTTAAGAAAGCCCACTCAAACTGTTCCAGTATTCTTGAAAGATCAGTGGCAAAAACAGCCTCAGATAGGGCAACATTTTCTTTTCACTTTGAAAACTGAAAAGTAAAAACATAAATAATTTTTAAAAAATGCCTTATAAGTAAAGATGCTTTTGGACACCACTAAGTAAATTGTGTCATACATACAAAAATATATTTGTGCTGCCATAGTTCCTCTACATTTCCATTGTTTAGGATTTTTGATTTTACCTAAATACACCTCTACCTTGGTAAGATGCTAGAAAAACATGCAGTTTTGAACCACTGAAATTTATTAAAAATAAATAAAGTTAGATGCTTTAAGCAAGTCACCAATTATAACAAGCGTGGAAAACAATAAATAAATTTACATAATATATACACAGTAGAAAAAAAACTTTTATGACATATGTATCATTCATTATCTATCCCTCCGAGTCATGTAGGGGAGCCTGAATGGGACGAGAATCCATCACACTCATATCCATGCAGTTTGGAGTTTGGAGATGCCAATTAAATTAAGATGTTAGGCTTTGAGAGGAACACATACTGCCAAGGGAAAAGCCCAGGCAGACACAACTAGTCCATTAATCTTTGTTATCTTTAAAGCCATTAACAGCAGCACATGGCACTTTATTGGGTTAAAAAGGTTACAATATCAAGTTTAACAACTGAACAATGTACCATTAAAGAGATACAAAATAAGACAGATACAAAAAGCCCACCCTTGGTAATCCCTAGATGGACACTGGTAGTATACTTGACAGATGTGACACCGAAAGTGTGAAAAGGAGCTCTGCAATGCCGGTTCACTGTGTAGAAGTGTGGCCAGCATGCCACCCTTATATTTGATTAAAAACATAATAATTACACCAATCAAAATAGTTAACACATTTTAATAAATGTTATCAGATAACAGATAACACATTTTTAATTTAAAATGTTCTCAGCAATAAATCTCAGCTAAATCACTATGCCTGCATACTTATATTAATGCACAAGTGAACATGTAGCAATTCTGGATTCGACAAAAAGCTGTACAAGTGTGTATTCATATTTCTCAACTAAAGAGTTGTGATGCTTTATTCATATTTTGCCTCATTATTGATTTGTCCTTTCATAATATTCTGTCATTATTTTAAACATAAGTATTTTATAATATTAAAATAACTATGATAATTTGACTTGTTTAAGAACTTAATATAAATTACTGTTAGCTTACCAAGTAACCCTAAGCAAATTATGCAATCTGCCAATGCTTTAGCAGCATGAATATTCAGTTACATTATACAGTAATCCCTCCTCCATCGCGGGGGTTGCATTCCAGAGCCACCCGCGAAATAAGAAAATCCGCGAAGTAGAAACCATATGTTTATATGGTTATTTTTATATTGTCATGCTTGGGTCACAGATTTGCGCAGAAACACAGGAGGTTGTAGAGAGACAGGAACGTTATTCAAACACTGCAAACAAACATTTGTCTCTTTTTCAAAAGTTTAAACTGTGCTCCATGACAAGACAGAGATGACAGTTCCGTCTCACAATTAAAAGAATGCAAACATATCTTCCTCTTCAAAGGAGTGCACGTCAGGAGCAGTGACTGTCAGAGAGATAAAGAAAAGCAAACAAATCAATAGGGCTGTTTGGCTTTTAAGTATGCGAAGCACCGCGGCACAAAGCTGTTGAAGGCGGCAGCTCACATCCCCTCCGTCAGGAGCAGAGAAAGAGAGAGAGAGAGAGAGAGAGAGACAGTTTGTTTTTCAATCAAAAATCAATACGTGCCCTTCGAGCTTTTAAGTATGCGAAGCACCGTGCAGCATGTCGCTTCAGGAAGCAGCTGCACAGAAGGTAGCAACGTGAAGATAATCTTTCAGCATTTTCAGACGAGCGTCCGTATCGTCTAGGTGTGCGAACAGCCCCCCTGCTCAATCCCCCTACGTCAGGATCAGAGAAAGTCAGCGCAAGAGAGAGAGAAAAGTAAGCAATCTAGCTTCTCAGCCATCTGCCAATAGCGTCCCTTGTATGAAATCAACTGGGCAAACCAACTGAGGAAGCATGTACCAGAAATTAAAAGACCCATTGTCCGCAGAAATCCGCGAACCAGCAAAAAATCCGCGATATATATTTAAATATGCTTACATATAAAGTCCGCAATGGAGTGAAGCCGCGAAAGGTGAAGCGCGATATAGCGAGGGATTACAGTACTATGCCTATAAAGCACCTTGAGTAGGTCTTTGCTAATTAACAGAGAATATTGTTACAGTTATAAATTGAATAACTAATTCCTTTTTCTATTTTTTTATTGTGAACAGCTTGCTTTTTGGTAATTTTTTTTAAAATTTAATTTAGCTTCATAATTCCTCCGACATCTCCAAAGATGTGCAGATTAGGCTAAGAAGTCACACTTAATTGGCCTAGCGTGAATGTGAACGTGGGCGTGTGCACAAGTGGACCCTGTAATGGACTGGCCCCCTGTCCTGGCTTTGTGTCTAGTGCTGCCAGGACAGCCTTTGCATGCCCCACACTCCCGCCCCCCCAAATCTCTGAACAGAATTAAGTGGGCTAGGGATATAAAATGATGTAACATAACATTTGTTTGTTTTCATAACCTGCTTATTTGAATACAGTGTAATGGGAAGTTGTAGTTTATCCAGCAGCATGGAGCGCAACACACGTAATCAAACCTGAAGAGGACAGCAATCCATGGCTCAGTAACTCGCTTACTGACGCCACATACATTTCGACTCACTGATTAAGCTAATCTGAGTATTTTTGGAATAGAGAAGAAAAGTGGTGTGGTCGTCCGAGGAATAACAGACTGGTGCAATTCTAGCACTTTAGGTTGCTAAGCCTGCTGTCCACTTTTACTCGACAAATGTACAAAATTAAAATAACATCCAATGGTGTTTAACAATATTTAAACAAAATAAAATCATCCCTCTGCAATAGAGTAGTCGAATCTTATTTCTCTAAGGTTCTCTCGGGTAACATCTAGAGCTCCTCTCCTTGGTCGTTTAAGCCTCAAGTGACATTTTTCCACAAACCTGTCTCAAATTTATAGTCCATGGATTGGAAGGGGTGGAGTTAGTTGAGCAGTCTTTCTATGTAGTAGAACAGAGAGATGATAAGGTAGCTAGTGGTGGCAGCACCCCCTCTCAGGTTTGGGGTGGTATAAACTACCCATGAAGAACTTGGAAGGTGACCCTCCGACATGCATGTGTGACAGCGGTCAAGTTAAACAAAAATGCAGATCTGGGCAGTGGTAATTCTAGGGGTGCTGGGGACCCTACGCAAAAAACACCATGAGGCCATCCAACTCACCCTCTCCCAAGTCCCAGTGTGGTAAAATTTTTTACCATTATTTTAGTCCAAAGTCTAAATTAATAAGATCAACAAGGAGAATTTAATAAACACACAAAAAAATTAATTTTGTAAAAAACAAATTATATACAGCAAATACACCACCATAATAAACAACATTTGTATAGAAAATATAAAAACAATAATAATAAAATATAGTATGTTTTAAAAATTGAAAGAAGTGATAAAGTAAATAAAATGGAAATAAATGTAAGGAGCACATGATAATAAATACTAAATATAAATTGCACATTGTGATGTTTTAAAAAATAAAGTGAACATAGTAGAAATAAACAAAAAAAAACCAAAAATGGCTCATAAAGGTATTACTATAACTTTCAAAATCACAGTTTGCAGCTTTGGCTAAAGCAGATTCCACCACTATATCTTCCTGGTCCAAAGACCTTCAAACACTGAGCTCTGCTGAAAGTAGAGCTTGGGCTAAAAGCTTCTCCAGACACAAGGAAGATGTATTTGGCTTTAAAAATGAAAACTTCTCTTAGCAGAGGCAACAGTGATATGAAGAGTCAGGACTGCTGAGGGACTAAATGTTGACAACTTAGGCCTCCATTTCATTGATACTCACTGACTGCATGGCAGTATTTTGGCCATGACCTGACTACAGTAGAAGACTAACCAAAACCAATCAGAAATGGACGAATTGTCTAAATAGGCCGAGTCAATCTAATTTTTGCTTCCAGAGTATAAATCATTTTCATGATTTATGACAACAGCACTGATTACTGAAAAAGTAAAGTTTATTACAAATTATCTCATAGCAGAGACTGGGCTCCCCATCATTATAGTGTGCTATTGTTTCAAGATTGGTTGTTGCCACACTTAGTATAGATGTAAATGGACGCCCTCAGAGGCCCCTTCTAACTTCAGGACCCCAGGCAATTGGATGCCTTGCCTGTTGCTGCACCTCTGGAGATGAGGAAAATGTGCAAACTCAGTACAGAACAGCGACAGGGTTTTTTGCTCAAAACCCAACACCACCCTGCAGGGCATACAGGGGTTAAACATTAGAATCCCTGAAGCCTACGAAAAAAGTCATAATGCCAGGCCATCTTAAATTCCTTTGCACCTCTTCATCAGCATCTTTGTTTTGCAGATGTGTCAATCAGCACAAGCAGCCTGCTATACCATTCCTGCCACTGACACAGCTGAAGTTCTCCCAACTCAAGTCTTTTTATCTGGGTGTGAGGTGCCTGGAGTTGTATAGGGTAAATAATATTTTGTTATTTGGAATACATGCATTTCATGTGTGTTCCATATCTACAACAATCTGGGTAAATGTAGGATGACAGGAAATACGAGGCAAGAAAAATTGAACACATAACTAAAACAGAAACTTTTTTCATGTTATAGTAATAATTGGTAAAATGCTGATGTCAAGTGCATAATGTATAAAGACTGAAGTCCAAATATCAAATAAACACATGCACTTTTATTCAAGAATATAACCAAAGAAAAAATAAATCATTCAATTTACATGTTGCTGTCAATGAGTTAAAAACCCAAGCTCAAATGTCAATGGACAGAAAATCGACATGTCTTCTAGGATGGTGCAGAGGTAACAACTGCTGCCTTATAACTAAAAGGTCGTGCATTCAAATCCAGGTGTTCCTTGTTTTGAGTAGTGAGCTGCTATTATTATTATTATTACTATAATATAATAAAAATATACATTTGATTTGAGTCTGTAACAGCCAGTGTAAATTTTTGCTACCTATAAAGATATCGCTGAAGGGATATAAGAAGACACACAAACACTGGTGAATCATGTCTTCTTGGTATCTTGCTGTCACTTGATTTTTTTGTTATTCAGTTGTATTCTTGAATAAAAGCACACTTGTTTCGTTATAACTTTGTGAAAGTATTTATTTTATATTCCAGTAATCACTTCAATGAGATCAAATCTGTCACTGCCTCTCTCACGTGTGCACATATACATCCATGCATGAAAATACAATTATTTGAACATGAGTTGTCATTTGAACATGTATTTTTTTCGATATTGCCCATACTCTGTGTTATGGTGCATGGTACAGAGAATGCAGACAGACTTCTTCTTTTTTGGGCGCATACACCGTCAGCATGGCACTACCAAATCTAAACACTAGCGTGGAGAATTGCTCGCATACTAAAGTGACTTTAGCTACAGGTGGAAGTTCTCGTCCCATTTTATTTATGGTACCCAGCAGAGCTGTGTTGCGGTGCAGCAGTCTATTACCCAGCGAAAGCGCTGTGAAGAAGCTGTCTGTTGTTACAGTTCTGCCTTTGTCCAGAAATGGCTTTATAAACACAGTCTCGGAAAGTCTTTCTCCTGTGGGACAACTGGGATCTTTTTCTAAATAAGGAGTGGCATTGCACATGTACTTAGTCTCCAAGTGTGCCGGAATCCAAAAATTTATGCCAAATTTGTCAGGCTTGGTTGAGATATATTTCAAGAAAGGACAACGGACTGTGGTTGGACACAGTTGCTAATCAACAGTAATATATTGCCCTGGGTTGTAACTCAAAACACAGTTCTCAACAAAACATTGCCAGATGTCTGAGATTGCATCAAATGTGTCGTTTATCACACGTTCTGCACGGGTGTCTTTGTTGTCAAAGTGCAAATGCCACATGATACTCTGATAGTGGTCACAGGGCATCATATCTTTGATTGCCGGTACAACAAATGGTTCTGAGCAGGCATCAATCATACCACCAACTGTGGTCATCGCTGCTCTTGGGAAATGAATGGAGATAAACGCCATCAACGCAGAGAGGGAGAGGCAAGTTCATTGCACCACGTGAACGTCACTGACAGGATAAAACTGAAAAACAAAAAAAGCGTTAAATTTTACAAGTAGTGAAAATTTACACCGGGTGTTACAGACTGAAATCAAATGTATTTTTATTATATTATAGTAATAATAATAATAGCAGCTCACTACTCAAAACAGACAGAGCTCGGTCTTGCAACCTCTTGATTACGAGACAGCAGTTTTTACCTCTGCACCAGCCAAGCAGACAATTCGACTTTCTGTCGATTGATATTTGGGCTTGGGTTTTTACTCTTTGACAGCAACATGTAAATTGAATGATTTCTTTTTCTTTTTGGTTATATTCTTGAATAAAAGCACACTTGTTTTGTTATACCTTTTGTGAAAGTGTTTATTTGATATATAAGTCTTCACACATTATATACTTCACGTCATTATTACTATAACATGGAAAAATTTTCTGTTTTAGTTATGTGTTCACCATTTCTTGCCTCACATTTCCTGTCATCGTACATTTGCCCAGATCGTTGTAGACATGGAACACACATGAATTGTATGTATTCTAAATAACGATATATTATTTACCCAACACATCTCAAGGCACCTCACACCCAGATAAAAAGATTTGAGCTGGGAGAACTTCAGCTGTGTCAGTGGAGGGGGAATTGGGATAGCAGGCATTGACACATTTACAAAACATTATCATCCATTATCTATTTTCTGTGCCCACATTGTTCAGTTCAGTGTGGAGGGAGATGGAGCTTTTCCCAGCTGCACTATATATAAGCCAGGAACAACCATGCGGGGTAGCACTTCAACACAGAGAACGCTTAAGCACACACTCAGATTCATATCTACAGTTGACATTTAATGTAGGGTGCAAGCGTTTAAATGTTAAAGGAAAATTGGGGTATCTGGGTGTAAAAAATGTACAAAAAGGGAGAGTTTGTAAACTCTACATAGACAGTCAGTGGGACAAAATTTGAACTCAGTCTTCTAACACTGTGAGATAGCAGTGCTAATAACTGCTCTACCCCTATAAATTATTATGAAGATTCTATCTGTATTACATAACATATCATTTTCAAACTTGCTTAATCCAGTGGAGGGTTGTGGGTAGGCCACACCCAGAGGTCCATTTTAGAATCATCTATTAACTTGTCATACACAAATTTTGGATGTGGTTAGAGAACATGAGTACCCAAAGAAGAAGACACACACAAACACTGGGAGCATGCGGACTCCACATAGACAAGCAGAGTCCTGGAGACATTGGTGCTAATCACTACATCACTGTGCCACCGGTCGTCTGGATAATGTCTGAAAATTATACACATTGCAAGTGACCTGTTGATGTATGCTGACCAAGATATAATTATCAGAACTGTTACATTTTAGCTAAGTATTTTATGATTTAGCAAACTGTATCTTGCTGTAAAATTCTTAAAATAGCAGCTTCATGTAGACATATGTCATAGGTTGTGGTAGTTCAAAGCTTCTCTAAGAATTCCATCCATCCATTATCCAACATGTTATATTCTAACTACAGGGTCATGGGGGTCTGCTGGAGCCAATCCCAGCCAGCACAGGGCACAAGGCAGGAAACAAACCCAGGGCAGGGCGCCAGCCCACCGCAGGGCACACATACACCAAACACACACTAGGGACACCAATGCACCTAACCTACATATCTTTGGACTGTGGGAGGAAATCAGAGCACCCGGAGGAAACCCACGCAGACACGGGGAGAACATGCAAACTCCACGCAGGGAGGACCCGGGAAGCAAACCCAGGTCTCCTAACTGCGAGGCAGCAGCGCTACCACTGCGCCACCGTGCCACCTTTTAATTATAGTAATAATAAATAAGAAGATTGTAAATGCAATAAGTATTTTAGTGAAATCCATTAATAGGCAGATGCCCATTAACTCTGTTATTATATATTTTCAGCTGACACCTTAAGACAACTTATAAGTACATGACATTCTATATTTTCTAACTCACTTTTCCAATTCTTGGTTTCAGAGAGCCAGAGGTTATCAATGAGCATCAACCCAGAATACGTTACAATGTGTTTTATTTTTTTATAATTAGAACAAAGGCAGGTTTAGTGACTAACTAAATGACAAAGCAAGTTGTGACTGAAAGACCAGTGTCATAGCCAGTGTATGATGCTGCCTACCAGTTCACCTTTATCACCCATCATTGCTTTCTCAAGGTGTTCTCCATTTGCTACTCCCCAAGGCCTCAAGACACTTTAATTGATAAGCCCACTAGGGCTCTCAACTTCAAAGCCATTGTAAATTTAGTTGCTAGCTTCTGACACAGATCATTCCATGTGGTTAAAGGAAGAGGACCAAAATGTAACTTGTTTGGTTACTTGATACACAACTCTGAAACTCAGCCAACTCTGCAATGTTAAAAGGTTTCTTTAAAGCAGTGTTTCTCAACCCTTTTGGTATTGCGAACCACTTTTTCTCATATAATTGTGTTCACGACCCACCAAGAGGGGGGATCCCCCTGGCAAATCTAATGTGATCGTCAGAGCGCTTGGGGGTGTTCCACCTTAGTAAATCTAGCACAATTGTCACAGCGCTTGCAACCCTGTGGTTCAGAAGCACTGCTTTACAGGTTCATAAAAGAAAAATCGTTCTGAATTTGCTTTTTGTCTCCCTAGGAAGATTTAAACCCAGCATTTTCCAAGAAAACTGGAAGAACCCTGATGTTACAGAAGAGCTTTTCTCCTACCAAGGAAATGCAGTAGAATCATTCGAAAGTTTTTCCTCCAGCAAGGACGTCTACACGCTTGAGCTTCTTTCCATTGAGAGGGATACTGAAGTCACGGTACTCTTGTTGACTGGTGACACATTGAAAGTGTTCCCTGAAGTGCCCTCTGACCCTCGCGTGGAGGTTATTGGAGTGGGGATGAACAGTGTCACTCTCTCTTGGAAGCCTAGCCCTACACTTCTTCATTCATATCAGCAGAGTATTCACTACTGCCTTCTGGTAAATAGGTGGCACAACTTCAAGAGTCTATGTGCAGCAGAAGTAGCTATGAGGAAGAGGAAAAAGAAGGGTTCACCCAAAAAAACTGTGTGGTGGCTTGGCTCCATTGCTACTCCTGGACTACAGCACCCAGCACTGATGTCAGCAGCTCCTATACGTGATAACTCCACTTCAATCTGGCAGCTTTGCACTGGCACAGAGAATGTCTACACTGTTTCAGACCTTACTCCTGATACACAGTACTACTTTGACATCTTTGTGGTGAACAAACTTTACAACACAAGTGTGGCCTACACGGGAACGTTTTCTCGAACCCTCCAAGAACCACAACCAGTAGTGATGCAACTGAGAGACTCGGAGATACGACAAGTGAACCTGCAAGGTAGAAAGGCACAACGGCAGTATTCCTTCAGGCCACGAAACTGGCAGCAAAGGGTTCTGTTTACCTTTCAGACTTGCTCCGAGGGCCAGGTGTTTGTTAAAATAAGTAACAAGGGTCAGACATTAGCATCTCAGGTTATAAATGGATTTGGGCAAATCTTGCTGCAAGGAAAGTCATCATACCTTCTTCAGCTGGACCCCATAGAAACTCTCGTGATGTCTTTGAAAATGCAAGCGACCACAAAATACCACAAACGTGATTTTCCACAGTTGCCCAAAAGCTTGAAGATCAAGGCATTTTCTAAACTGAGAACATGTAATTCAGTCACTCTGGCCTGGCTAGCGACGCACGAAAGGAGCAAATATTGTGTCTACAAGAAAAAGCTTCCAGAAAATCAGCAGCTGCGTGCCAAACTGAGGGACAATGACAGGTGCATTGGTCCAGACTCCAGGAAGAAGTCTGAGAAGGTTCTCTGTAAGTACTTCCAAGAGCTCAACCCCCTGAGAGCAGTTACCACGGCGACCATTGGCGAACTACAACCAGGCACCAGTTACCTCTTTGATGTTTACCTAATTGGACACTGGGGGATCCCACTCAAATACGACAGTAAAGTAGTAAAATCAAAGAAAGAATGCTGACTTTCTTGAGTTAATGATGATTTGTCGTTGACTGAATCCATCTGTATATAGTGCTAGATAGTTACACATTTTTTGTATGTGTGTGCTTTTGTGTGTTACTTGTGTAACAATTAAAAATAAAATATTAATAACCTCTGAGTAAGTGATCTTTGATCTAATTCATTTTTAAAAACCTTTGCGTCCTGGTGTGGCTTAAACTATTAACATACAGAATCCATTATATACTTTTTTGCTACTAGGGAATTTTGCCAAAACTGCATTTTTAGGAAGAAAGAACCAATTTAATAATTTCAGTTTTTCCAAACCTATTATATAAGAATATACATGTATATAACTCACAATATTTTTGATCTCCTGGTGCCCCATCCAGGGTTGGTTTTTGCGTTACTCCTTATGATTCCAGGAAACCCTGAAAATAGAAAAAAAGATATGTGGATGCATTGATTGACAAAACAGTCATAAATGACACTATCAAGTCAGGTTGAATTAAATGATTTTCTTTTTTTTTTAAACAAGAATTGTGAATATTGTCTGGCTGGCAAGAGCTAGAGGCAGCTACACCACCAGGATCACGTGAAATAATGTTTTAAGGTCTTGGTATCACCTTCAAAGTTGAGAGAGGGTCTTGGAAACCATGAAGCACAAGGGGGGCAATATGGTGTGAACACCTGCTAAATGCACTGAAATAGCATTAAACAGCACAAAAAAGAAAGACTTTGGTGAAAGTATGCCATGTTTTTCTTAGGATGCTAGAAGATAGGTGTCTAAGCAGAGATTCATGACCTTTTACTTGGACACTGGGGCCAGGAAGGCCTATAAAGAGCTCACAAAGCCTCCTTGCTGCTAAATGTCATACAGTACATAGTAGGAATGTATGGCATCATGTTTTCCTTTTACTAAGCAGCCCAGAGAAACCTGTTTTAATTGACAAATAAAGGGTCAGGGTGGAGGGACACCAGAAGCCTCAAAAGGAGATTCTAATCTGTTGTCTTCATAAAATAAGAAGGGCAAACCCCTGGACTTGGAATTGTCCTCATTGGGGATTTTAAAGCTGCTTCATAAGAGAATGTCATTAAGTCTGGAAAAAGAGAGCAAGTTTGAGCAAACAAATAACTGACAGGGACAGGGTTGAAAGAAAGAAAGAAAGAAAGAAAGAAAGAAAGAAAGAAAGAAAGAAAGAAAGAAAGAAAGAAAGAAAGAAAGAAAGAAAGAAAGAAAGAAAGAAAGAAAGAAAGAAAGAAAGAAAGAAAGAAAGTCACCCCACAGACAGATGCGGCACAATAGCCACACAGGCAGGATCAGAGAAGTTTGCAGTTTTGGTTTGATTTAATTTATAATTTGCTTCTCTTTCTTTGCCTCTCTTTTCTACTTATGTTAATGGAGGCACTATTTTTATTTAATTTTGGCTTAGTACTGTTGAAATAATGAGAAAGCATTAGGCAACAGGTAGAAGATGCAATGGTGCACTAATCAGGAAAACTAAAATATGGAATTTAAAATAATCAAAAATCACCACTAACTGTAATTTATAAGAGATAACTTTTTAAATGTTCTGTATAAACTGTAAAATGCTATATCTGCTCAGTGATAAACAGATACTGCACGGTTTACTAACCTTTACTATGCTTTGCTGCTTTTCAAAATATAACTTTGTTTATAAGTCAAGTTTATTGTCATTTCTACATAGTACATAGGCATCTCAGAACAGATAACAAAATTTCAATAGAAAAAAATGTATTCAATATATATGCAATATATATGTATTTGCAAGAATTACATATATATTGTAATGAATGGCATGCATGGGCTAGTTGTCCAACATTAATAGAATAAGGTTTTTTACTCAGCTGGGAGGCCAGTACAGTGGAAGAACTGGGGAAGACAACAACATACCAGTACTTTCCCCCCCAATATGCTAGATGGCAACATTCCTCGGTTAGGATTTCCACACTGACACCCGCAGGGCATGCTGGGACCTGTAGTCTCATGGGGCAGCCCAGCTGGACTCAATGGGGACCACCAGGGGGAGGTGCTGGGGATTTACAATACCTTTTCACCCAGAAGTGTTCCCGGGTCATAGATGAACAAAGCCACTCAGTCTCATCCAGAGAGTTGGAGACAAAAGGGGAATTGGACAACACTTGTCTGGTAGGAGTCAAGGAAAGAAAAGGTAAAAGGTTTGCTTTGTTTTGCTGTGCTGTAAACCAAGAAGCCTGTTAAAGTACTTTGTAGAATAAAAGTACATATTTGAACCCAGGATTGTGTTTATGAGGTTCTGTTTGGATTTGAGGACACTGTTATGCCCCCTACTAGTCACAATATATACAGTACATACTATAGGAGTAAAATGGGGATCCTGACCAGGGAAAACCATGGAATATTACCTGGACAGGGCCCTAAGAGGAATGACAGAGGGACTGGCCAGCTGGACGAAGGGATGACTTTGTGCCAGGCCGGTGTAGAATAATGGATGCACCAATGGAAGCCGGAAGTTGGGAGTGGTTCCATTCACCATGCTCTAGGTGGCAGTGATCCTTGTATGAGAACCCACTTGGGACACCTGCAGGGGTGCTAAGGAAATGGAATCCAGAAGTGCATCACTGTAGGGGTCCATTGGGACTGGTAGAGAGCGCTGTTGGCGGAGGACCACCTTACTTTGTCTATGGCATCAAAAGTGCTTCTTAGAGGAGACAGAATGGCACCGGAAGCATTCCCAGGTCTGGCATAAAAGGAAGCATGCTGCCACACATGGGTGAGTCAGAGTCGGGTGGCTGTGGGCAACACTCAGCGGAGGAGAAAAGAAGGAAGAATTGGTGATTTATTGTATTCAGTAATTGTATAATTGTGGCACATTACGAGGAGGAAGTCTATGAAGGTGCACTGAGGAATAAATATTATTTATTTTATTCTATTAACATCTGGTGCATTGCTATGTCTGTGGTTTGTGGCTCTCTGGCACCCACTAGTGGCCACACTGTACATATGGGTATAGGGTGTATATATATATATATATATATATATATATATATATATATATATATATATATATATATATATATATATATATCTATATACAGTATATACATACATACATACATGCATATATATAAGTATGTAGGTATGTACTACAGCAGATGGCTGGGGCCCTTACATGGCCAGGATGCCTCTATAGTCGAAGGAGTGCATATACGGCGCATTTACTCCCCCAGAACGATAGATGACAGCCCCCCGGGTTGCAACAGACTCCTACAGGGCTCCATGGTACAGCCGTGTTGGGTTCCATGGGTGCCGCCAGGGGGCATTGCAGGAACAGCATAGCCCTTTGGGGCAGCACTTCTGCAACACCCGAAAGTGCTACCAGAAGATCATCACCGGACTCGTGGAGCACTTCTGGCTGCCCTATAAAAGGAGCCAGCTACCACAGCTCTGGGAGGCAGAGTCAGGAGAAGGAGTGAATGCGAAGAGAGAGAAAGATAGAGGAAGAGAAAGAAAAAAGAAGAAGAGAAGTGTGCTTTTGTGTAATGTGCTTATGCTTTAACTGCGCTGTACTGGTAGGAAACGGGGGAAGGTGTTTCCCATGGGGAAAAAAATAAAACGTGTGTGCTGAACTTGTGTCCTGTATTGGGTTTGGGTGGCAGGAGTGCCCTCTGCAGGCCACAATATACACAATACATATACATACAGTCACATACACAAGCAGAGTTTGTTACATTATAATATTTGAAGTTTTATGATTGACTGTTTTGAAATGTTAAGACTTGTGGGTAGAAATTGTCCCTGAATTTACTTGTGCAAGTGCAGATGGTCCTGTACCATTTGCCAGAAGGTAGGAGTGAGAAAAACAACTGTGCAGGATGGCTGAGGACTTTAACTATCCTGTTATCTTTTCTACGACACGGTAGTTAGTGCTACAACTGCCTCATAGCTCCAAGGATGTAGGTTGGAATTTTTGTCTCATCCTGGACTATGTGGAGTCCTGATTTAATCCCATTGTTCACATGTCCATTTTTTAAGATCTCTGATTTCATTCCTCATCCAAAAGATGTGCAGGTAACATTGATTGTTAAAGCTGATTTATCTTTTTATGAGTGGTTGGTGTTTGAGTGTTAGTTTGCCCTTTAATGGACTGGCATCACATTCAAGATTAGTTTCTGGATTACCCAGGATAAATTTAATCTGCTCATGACCCAGAAATGAAAAACAGACTCAAACAAAAAATGAATCATGTGAGTTATTTATAATTTTTTCTTATTTTGACTGAAACTGACTGTTATATATTTGCTACTGTATTACAGATTTCTTTCCTCTGTAAAGTGCCTTGTGATGGTACAAGCTATTAAGGGCAAATATAATATAAAGAGTAATTCATTAACACTAGCATCAGCTATGAGAAGGCATCTTAAATGTGAAATGTTACTAAAGGATTATGTGAAAGTAAATATCAGACATATAATAATTATAATAATGTGGCTTTGTAAACCAAGGCAATACATCCTGATAATGCTGGATGTGTCATTTCCGATGGTGCAATAACTTACAGTTGAATTTGATTCTTCCTGGTCATTCATCATCTGCACGGGCCCAGGCAGCCTGCTTTCTTCAGGTCATCTTCTAGTCTTCTTCTGTGATTATGCAACATGATAGAGAGAGCATGTCAATGCAAGCCACTCTCTTTATTGTCCATGTGTAGCTCCTGACACACACACCTTCCTGGACCACTCACCAATGGAATAGTTGAGGCCCTGAATGTCACAGGTGGCCGGCAATTCAGTCATAAAAGCCAGCATTCCTATAGTTTTGGAGGTGGAGAAAAAAAAAACTGGTTTGTCCATTTTCCTTGCCCTTTAAACATTATATCAAGTAAAATGCTAATTCTACAAATAAAAACAAACAAAATATTTATCAACATATATGCAATATATCACCACATGTAACAATGCAAAGTACAAAGTCAAAGACATTTCCATTCCACAATTAGCATACAATAAATGGTATAATTGAAGAGAATAGGCTAGGACAGACGCTAGACACAATAGGTGGCCACCAAATAAAGGACCATAAAGACAAGAGAGTGGGCACAACATCTCTGCAACTAGCAAGCCTTTATTAATTTTAATTAAGTAAAAACAACACAAAAAACTGAATGTTTCTGAAAATAATTCCTTTAGACTGGCAGCAGAAGACACAAAACCTGATCTGATGTGATTACCTTATGACTCTACCAGCATAATCTCTCAGTTGTGATTTTACCAGTAAAATAGAGCAGGCTAATATTTTATCATCTTATCTTGTTGAAAAAATTCATAACCTCTTTCCCTGACTGTGCTGCAGTTAAGGTATACATGTGTGCAAAAAAATGCAAACTTATTATCTATGTAAAGCAAGATCTCCTGGACCATAATGACTTCCGTTCAAAATCCATTGGCTTTTAAAATTTTACAATGCTATTAACTGGGAAAAAGTTTCATTTAGACTGAGTGATTTGTTTTGGCATTATCATGTTCATTGCATCATGAAAGATAGTGTTCAAATCATGTTCAGGGAGCAAGTGTAAAATCTGTTGAAAACATGAAGTTCAAATTTAGACCCCTGCACAGTACCTACCTCATATATAGCACCTTGTGGAATAGAGTGACTTGCAGAGTTCCCTAAAAGAGTTGAGGTGCCAGCCCAGCCACCCCATTTAATTTACGAGGCAACAGATAAGTCAATAACGTTCATAAAAATTAACTTTTGAATATCAAGAATATTACTCAAAAGGCTTGAACATATTTAATTAATGAAGATATGTAGCAAGTGTAATAAGGAACCGAACAGAGGCACAAAAATTTGGGGGATGGCTACTCCGTATACAAAAAAAAAATCAGCAAAATAAAGAAAACACATCTTTACAATGCGGAGTTCAAAATAGAACTGAGCTAACAATGAAGGTCTGCCCTGTATATGCACTGCAGGAACTGGAACAGGTGTAATCAGGGAGGCTGGGAAAGGAAGAGACGTCTGTAGAAGGTGGGTTCTGGATACCAGCTAGGATGGCATCAGAGGGTGCTGGTAGTGATGTCATCAGTGGGTGGATCGGAGGTGGCGCTACTTGGAGGTACAGTCTTCACTTGGTCCGTAGAGAAACAAAAGGAGAGAGGATTAGATGAGAGTGCCAACACCCGGTCTGGCTGAGAAATTACACTATTTCAGCCTGTAAACAGTTTCCCAAGTGAATGTGTATGACACAAGGCATGAAGAAAAAAAAAAATAAACAATATGAAAATAAAAGGGGCTGTGACAAAAGTAAAATAGTCGCCTCACTGCATCAGACTTATTTGTATTCTGTTCAGTTGAGGTGTTATGTCTAAACAGTGTACAATTTAAAAAAAAATCAAAATAAATAGTACAAAAACTTAAAATAGAATCTCAGTATATAAACTAAACTAAAAAATTATTTTTTCACTGACAAATCAAAACTGCAAAATAAACAAAACCACATGATTCAGAAAAGATTGTAAGGCTACAGATTTTAATATTATTCGTTTGACTTTTTGCACTGTGATTTATTTAAAATGTGTCTCTCCTGTTGTGGAATTCCAATGACAGGTGAAATTATAATCTATCCAGTATGCCCTAGGTCTTCTCCCACAAGGCAATGCTAGTACATCATGTGTTGTAGACACCCTGAGACATCCTCAGTAATGGCTTAAATCACCTAATTGTATTCCTCTCAATCCAGAGGATAAGCGATACATTCTAAAGGAATTGCCACCTGATATCGGGTGGATGCAGACTACTCTAATGTTAGTTAGCGATCACAACCAAATGAGGCTAAAAGGACAGCATCATCTTCCATTTCCAAAATGCAATCCCCAGCTGCCTAGAATGGAAATTCTCCTAGCATAGGACACACCTTGACATCCTTTCCTTAAAAATCAGGAGTGTGTTCCCTTCGACTTTCTCGTATACTGAGCTAGAAGAAAATGTCATCAGAACCACTTCCAGTTGCGCAATATTTCTCAAATATTATATGTCTTTATTCTCATTATAACTAATTGATAATATTGATACACAATCATTTATCTCTGTTTATAATCAAACTTTATATTAAAATTATATTTTCACACTTAGGGAGGTCGAAAACAGTGGTGGAATTTTTTCATGATTACATATGCATTACCTAGATTACGTGCAAAATAAAAAGAGTTACAGTCACCTAAAAACATAGAGACAGTGTTAGTAGTATATAATATTTGTTGCAATAAATTAGATATAGGTAAAACTGCATTTAGCTACGTTTAACTATGACAATGATGGTGGAAATAAAAAAGATATTATAAAATTAAATGTATTACCAGGAACACAACGGGGACATAGCAGTTTATTGTTCCCATTACATCTTTATATTTTCATGGCATGTTCAATGTTTACACCTTATTGTTAAACTGATGATGTATAAATTAAAATAAAATTAATAATAGTTATTGAAAGTATATGCATTATATTGAATACAGTTTTTAATATCATGTACACATTTATATTTCCATGATACAAAACATTTGGATGGTTGTTTAAATAAAATACTATTTCGGGTGGAGTAATTTTTCTCAAATTTCATATCTGTTTCTTTTTTATCATTATAAATATCTACACAATATCTGAATCATCTATCTGTAATTATAACCACAAAACTACACAAAATGTAATTATAACTAATTACATGAAAATTAGCGGAAGCATTCAGTTAAAGTACCACTTCAGGTTGCTAGAAGTACCCCAAAAGTCGATAGGATTCCTTATTTTTGATATAAAGCAGATGTAAAAAATCTCATTGACCTAGGTTAAAGCATTTTCAAGTTGTCGTGTTTACACATAGACACACATAATTTCAAAAATGATATTTTCGGACTCAGGAAGGTCTAAAACGTCAAGACTCATCAAAATCTTGAGGTCAAATATTTTCATGATTCCCATACTTTCTCTATATTATGTATACGAGAAAATAAAAATCAAAAAGAAGAAGACACAGAGAAGAGAAAGGTGCACTGCTATGTTCATTTTAATAGGACTTGACACACAATAGTACTTACCAGTGTTTTTCAGCTTTGGTGTAAGCAAAGGCTTCTTCTCTGCAGGGGTAAAGTTCCATGTCCCAAGAGAACAATGCTAGGCCTGTCATGTCTGAGTCTGTCTGAGCCTGTGGTCCAACTGGCATTGCAATTGACTAACACCTTTCACCTCATTGGTGGTTTGCTCCAAGTGGCATCTTACAGCTGGGTCTGTAGAGAACAAAACATTCAAGAATGAAACACCCCCCAAAGCTTTGGCAGTGCACCGTGACATGCTTGTTCTGGGGTTAGGGTTCTCAGAGCTTAAACTATGATGGCAGTCTGTTTTTGGATCACTCATTGTCTGGTCTTTCTACAGTGGCCCAGAAGTACAATGTGCAAAAACAAGATTAAAATGACAATGAAATTCATTAAAGATAAAAGCATGAAATTAAAAATAAAAAGTTGAGTGTGTGAAATTCACAAAAAGAGAAAGTAGGAAATTAACAGAAAGTAAGGGGGTGAAATTAATCAAAACTGGCCACTGTAGGTCTCTTCCCTTAGATAAATTTACCAAGGGCTTCTTTGCTAGCCGCGCAAAACTCCATACAGAAAGTCCATTCATCTCATCAAAGTCTTGCTCTTAAGGTAAGGATATCATGCCATTGCTTGCACAAGTGTTGAATGAGAAGCTGAAATCAATTTGCTATTAGATTACAAAAGCCAGATAAATGGAATATCACCTATTTGTTTTATACATGCTCTTTTAGTCACAATCAAAAATAAAATGACAGTACTAATATATAAGAAAAACACACAAATTGTAAGGGTGGGGATGTAGTGTGAGCTTTTCTCCATCTGTGTGGTAGACAAGGAAGAATGGAAAGTCATTACAAAGCAGTGCACACTCACACACATAATCTTGCACACTTACAGGACCACGTTAGAGTTGCCATTAACCCAATATGCACATCTTTGAAATGAGTGAGGAAATGAACATAAAGAGAACATGCAACCTCCACAGAAACAGTGAGATATCAGCATTTAATAATAATAATAATAATAATTCTTTACATTTTAAACCCAGTCTCCTGAAGATGTGAGATGTGAGCTAACCAGTGGTGGGCTAAAGAGGGGAGAGGACCACCCAGGCTTGAAACAGGATATTTCCAGTGTTCCAGTGTTTCCAGTGTTCCAAATATTATGTAACGTCAAAGCTTTAAGATTGCGAGTGAAAAACAGAACTGGCTGAATACCACGGAAAACCTTGATTTCGTTGTTATGGCTTTGCTAGTTCACAGAATGGATTGATGGATTTACACTGCACCTGACGATGTGTTTAAATTATCTGATTTTTGTCTGAACGTCTTATGAATCATAATCTAGTAGACATAATGGAATTAATTATTCTTGTATATTTATACCCGTAAACCAGATAACCACGGAGAACCCCAGTAACAATTTGCTGCAAGACATTTTAAATTTATGATCTAACTACACTCGCGAGCGTCTGTTATACAGTTTTAGTCTTTTAAACTCGAGCGCTCACGAGCACAAGTACGCGCACGCGCAAACTGAACCGGACGCAGACGTTCGAGCGCGATGACGTCTGTCTCGCGCCAAATACCAGAAGGAAGAAGAAAGCACAGCACAATAGTGTAGTTATTTTGAAGAAGGGTCTCCAATAATAACGACTGTTACCGAATAAAGCTTTGTGCAGCTGAACGGGTATGTTTTCTCTGCTGGTTTGGTTTTGTCTTTGCGTTTTGATTGACGTGTTAAAAACTAAGCTTCTGCAGAGTTGACGCTCTTTTTTGAAATAATTCCTGAAAGCGGATTTTATTATAAGGCGTTTTGTGTCGTGTAGTACATAACACCCTGTTTTTAAAGTGAGATTGGTTAGGTATGAAAACGGATGGCAGCGTGAATATCTAAAAGTATCCACTTGGTAGTTCTAAAGATTTAAACAATGTCCTTGGAAGAATAGTCCCGGCAATTTTTAAAGGTTTTATGCTGGCCGTTTAAATAAATATATATTTTGGCTCGGCTTTTTTCAGTTTGACACTAAAATTAAAGTTTGAGGCTTTTAATTCTCCAGATACTGAACCACAGTGGTAACGTAAGATAAGTGGTAATAGAACGTGAATGGGTTAATATACCCTTGTCATCGCTTTAATAGAGTGGGCTCCGGTAACGCGATTTTCTTAAATTGGGGTGGCTGAGTGAACAGCCAATAAACCACAGGTACCGGTGTCTCTCAGTCAAGCCTAATTCAGTTCTTTTCACACGACATGCATTTAATAATTGCATGCAGTAAGTTTAGTAGTTTAAATCAAGAAGATCG
Organism: Erpetoichthys calabaricus; assembly: GCF_900747795.2. Taxonomy (NCBI): domain Eukaryota; kingdom Metazoa; phylum Chordata; class Cladistia; order Polypteriformes; family Polypteridae; genus Erpetoichthys; species Erpetoichthys calabaricus. Next base: position 225,041,878 of record NC_041395.2, on the reverse strand, counting down.
TAAACAAATCTTTAGAGTCCTGCTATGTTTGTCAGGTTGCTAGCTCTATATTTCTCGTGTTTGGTAAAATGACCAAGCTACCTTCCAAAGTATCAATTCAGCAAAGACAGTCTCAGCAGCATTACCAGTATACTACAGAAAGTAAAATAAGATTTCTTTAAGTCTGGTAGTACACCTCATCTGCTGTGTAAAACAAGTGCAACATTTGAAAAATAGGCAATATTCCAATTTATAGAGTTTAGTTTTCCAAGCACACCATGCATTACTTTTTGATTAAAGGATCCTCGGCAAATAATCTTACTTTCTTGGTTGGTATTTTTTAACTTTGTAATTTTTTTTCTTTTTCAAAAATAGTGTATACATATTCACCATAATACCTGTAATAAATTTTTGGATTAGCCTTCATTAAAGGTTTGTTTTCTTTAGGCAACGCACAAAAATGGGTTTCCTGGAGAGTTGCAAAGACCTTTTTGGCACCAGTGACCTATATGAAGTACTCGGGGTTAACAAACAAGCAAGTGATGCTGATATCCGCAAGGCATATTATAAAGTATCTCTCAGAGTACACCCGGACAGAGCACTCAACGATGAGCAAGCCACAGTGAAATTTCAGGTGAGAAATGATCTAATGGCTAAGTCGGAATAATCCGTTCCCTAGAACAGTTTATTTGATTTTTTTACCACATTTGCCAGTGTGAACAATTTAATTTAGTCCTTTACGGAACTGTTGATGGCATGTTTTAATTTGTAATGTTTTGCTTTATGGTAAATGCACTTTTTACATTGCACACTCATTCCCATGGCAGAACAGTTATGAAATCTAATACAATCATAATTCTTGTTCCAGTCCCTATACATTTTGCATGTGATAACTTTAAAAGGAAACACTAAGTACTTGAAAGGTGCTTGGAGAAGGTAGCCAGCTTTAAAATATAAAAGATATTCTAGATATTGCAGCACTGACTCGGGTGTCTTGCCTATAACTCTCCAACGTTGTAGACATTTAAAATAAACTTTAGTTAAGCAAGCAAAATAAATAGAAGTTTTAGTTTTCTTGCTAAAGTGAGTAGGGACAAAGAGCATTGTAATTTAAATAGCTCATTTTACTTTTAGGTAACTTAAAAAATATTGCAAGAGGTTTTGCTCACATCCTGGTACTCACTAGACTTAAATTCCACATTAAACAAGGTACTCTCACGCTAAAGAAAATTAGTATAAGCATAATATTTGGGTATAATAAGTATAACTTTTCACTTTCCGAGCACATTTATTTGTTGCTGCTCAGCTTCTACAATAAAGGAAATACAACACGAATGGAAAATACGAGTTCATCTGCTGGTGAAAAAGCCATTCATCTTGCAAATATGTTACCCATTACTTGTAAGTGTAAACAGTCCCACTCAGACAAACATATATCCAAACACAAAATTACATGTAGTTGAAAGTGTTTAGTCTTTTAATTACTTGTATGCTACATTTTTATAAGTACACTATTTAAGTCTTTTTTTTATTAGAACAATAAAGCAATTTAACTTTTCGTGGAAAGCACAAGGTTTATGTGAGGAATGTTTGTTTTTAATCATAAAAAATAATTAGGCTTATTGAATATGTGTTGTTTATAATAATAATAATTCATTACATTTATATAGCAATTTGTTAAAATAATGTACCACCTGACCACACACACACCTACGTTTTAAATATTTTGGTAAAGTGAGATTACCAATCTGTGTTCATGGTTATTTGATCAGTGTTTTCTTTGCGCTTTGCCAGGCTTTGGGAAAGATTTATGCTGTACTGAGTGACAAGGATCAAAGGGCTATATATGATGAGCAAGGCATTGTGGATGAGGAATCAGATACTCTGTGCCAGGATCGAAATTGGGAAGACTACTGGAGATTGTTGTTTCCCAAGGTAAATTCCATAAAGTGAATTATATTTATACATTTTTTTTTTTTTTTCTAAATATATTGGTGGGTTTTTTTTTTTTAAATCCGTTCATCACAGTGTCTTCCCAATTATGACAGTCTGTAATGCTCATATAAATAATGTTGGGAGATGTGTTTATAGTATGTTTTTGGTCATTAACTTATGTCAGTAACTAGTTTGCATAACTGCATTGTCTTTATGGGGAAAATACTTTAAATTTATTCTACCTTCAATTGATCAAGTATTATTTTACATTTAGATTACTACAAAAGATATCTTATCTTTTGAAAAAAACTACAAAGGTTCCGAAGAGGAAGAAGCTGATATAAAGGCAATCTATATAAGATATGAAGGAGAGATGGATCACATCATGAACTCTATTTTGTGTACCACTTATGAGGATGAGCCACGAATCAGGGATATTATTCAAGCTGGCATAGACTCCGGAGAGCTCCCAACCTTTAAAGCTTTCACTAATGAGAGTGTAAAGAAGAAAGAAGCAAGAAAAAGAAAGGTGTACATTTTACGCTGTTTGTCTTTTATATTACAATCAGTGTCACTAAAAACATTTTCATTGTGATTGCTGTAGCAAGGTGTGTATGTGTATTTGCATTTTTTTAAAACGGCATAGAAGTTCAACTAAATAATAACCAATATACTAAATATCAGTAACTCAGTCTAACTCCACCCACCAAGAAATTTGAGCACAGCACTTTCACTTCAAATTCTGCTAAGTAAATTTAATATTTTATTAAAAGGTTCTGGTTGCCTGCGGTGGGTTGGCACCCTGCCCGGGATTGGTTCCTGCCTTGTGCCCTGTGTTGGCTGGGATTGGCGCCAGCAGACCCCCGTGACCCTGTGTTCGGATTCAGCGGGTTGGAAAATGGATGGATGGATGGTTCTGGTTACTTATTGTAAATCTCAACACACATCCTACTGGTTATCTTATTTATGATCTGGATTTTTACTACTTTGGTACTACAGTATGCTGAATATCTAGATTGAAATTTTTAAGTGCTCTTGAGGATGACAGTAATTCATTAGCAACTGAAAGCACGTTTAAAGTAGTATGCAGAAAGTGTAACATTAGTGATAAAATAGTATCCAAATCCACAATGAATATAGTTTTGTTTCATTATATGTGATGGTGAGATGTATCTTGGCACCTGTCTGGTTATGTATGTTGTGCTCTACCTTGACAGCTGCCATTATCCATCTGTATTTGTGCTTAAACCGCATATCGCCTAGTAAATCACGTGTAGAATTAAAATCTGTTTCTGTATGCAAATATGTTTTCTAATGTGCATCATTTTTAGGTAGTACCAAGGTTAAAAGAAAATATATTAATGCTAGCTATGTTTTGTAGTTGGATTAATTAAAGTTTACTTTGTAATTTTTTTCCTTACATATTAGGTTTTGACCTGCTGTTTCAAAGCCTGTAGCAATTTATGATGTACTGATTTTTAAGTTCAGTAGTACCAGTTAAAGAGTTAATAATGCAACATACCATAAATACATATCACCTTTTTAGAACTGTTTTACAGACAAATGGTCATAAGTTATCTAATGTGAATCATTAATTCAAGTTAAACCATTTTACATGTGAATTATATTTACAGAAAAATCTGAATTGGGTTTTTTAATGTCTATGGGACAACAATGTAAATCTCTTCCTTTTTACCATCAAAGTATTTGTTTTAAAAGGATATTTGGATATCAAATTGTTTAATTCTGGTGTACCTACAGTATATATGGAAAAGTTAATGATGATTGCTTTTTTTAGGCTCTGAAAGAGAAAAAGGAGGCAGAAAAAATGAAAAAAGAAATGGATGAAGAAAACTCTCTGGCCATGCTTATAAAGGTAAATGAGTTAAGGTGTTGGATTAAATATAAAGTATTGCTTTCCAGATCTTTCAAACAAAAAAAAATGAACTGTTAAATTATAATTGAGATATTCCTACTGCAGTTATTTATTTTAAGATATTAACATGGTGGAGTGTAGAAATACTCATTATTACTTTCTGCAAGAAAAATGTCACCATGTATGAATTATTAGCACACACAAAAATGCTGAAGTTGCAAGTGGTGTTTAAACATTTAATTTACATAGGACTGCAAAAGAGTTGAAATTTAATGTGTTTTAAGATGTAAATTCTTCAATGGTTCTAATGTGAAATTCGCATGACGGATACATTCTCCATTAATTGAAGAGCTGTATTTTAAAATGATTGGTTAAAACAAAGAGGTGCTCACTTTGAATGTGGCCGTTTTCTCCACTGCATATTTGAACAGAACCTTTCTAGTGGAGTGGTGTCTGTTTTATTAGGTTCAGAATGAAGGTTCCATGTTAGATGTGCACCCTTAGCACCCATGAGTTTCTGGTAGTCCAGCAACACAAGAGATAATTAGTATTGTATTAGCAATTCAGATAGGAAGAGAGACCGGTCCATCTTTGATTTTTTACTTTGTGTCATTAACTCCAGATCATTTCATAATATTTTCACACAACCTTAAGAAGCACTGGTATACAGTAATCCCTCCTCCATCGCGTGGGTTTCGTTCCAGAGCCACCCGTGAAATAAGAAAATCCGCGAAGTAGAAACCATATGTTTATATGGTTATTTTTATATTGTCATGCTTGGGTCACAGATTTGCGCAGAAACACAGGAGGTTGTAGAGAGACAGGAACGTTATTCAAACACTGCAAACAAACATTTGTCTCTTTTTCAAAAGTTTAAACTGTGCTCCATGGCAAGACAGAGATGACAGTTCTGTCTCACAATTAAAAGAATGCAAACATATCTTCCTCTTCAAAGGAGTGCGCGTCAGGAGCACAGAGAGGAAAGCAAACAAATCAATAGGGCTGTTTGGCTTTTAAGTATGTGAAGCACCGCCGGTACAAAGCTGTTGAAGGCGGCAGCTCACACCCCCTCCATCAGGAGCAGGGAGAGAGAGAGAGAAAGAGAGAGACAGAGAAAAACAAAGTCAAAAATCAATACATGCCCTTTGAGCTTTTAAGTATGCGAAGCACCGTGCAGCATGTCGCTTCACGAAGCAGCTGCACACAGAAGGTTGCAACGTGAATATAATCTTTCAGCATTTTTAGACGAGCGTCCGTATCGTCTAGGTGTGCGAACAGCCCCCCCTGCGAACAGCCCCTAAGTCAGGATTAGAGAAAGTCAGCGCGAGAGAAAGTAAGTTGGGTAGCTTCTCAGCCATCTGCCAATAGCGTCCCTTGTATGAAATCAACTGGGCAAACCAACTGAGGAAGCATGTACCAGAAATTAAAAGACCCATTGTCCTCAGAAATCCGCGAACCAGCAAAAAATCTGCGATATATATTTAAATATGCTTACATATAAAATCCGCGATAGAGTGAAGCCGCGAAGCGCGATATAGCGAGGGATCACTGTATCGGGTAATGTATTTTAACTTGCCCTGGTAATCACATTTTGATGGTGAACATTGTTAATTTTTTTTTTTTTTAAATATATATTGGAACACATTAGTTAATTGTAGGGGAATACATTCTACAGAAATAACTGGTTCTGTTAAAGGGTTTCTAATACTGAAAATAGATATGATTAAAGAGACTGTTACTGCATTTTTTGCTGCCATTTTCTTGCCATGGGGTGTACTGTTTTTGGGTTTTATATTTTTCTGACTTACAGATGTTGAATAAACATTTTTAAGTATGTGGATACCCACAATTTCAAAATTGCAGTAAAGCCAATTTTTAAAATAAGCACATGAGGGGAAAAAAGCAGACTCTTGTGTATTTTTCCTGTGACATATATTTGAGTGATAGCACTTACTTTTTTTTTTTTTTTTTTTTTTTTTTTTTTAAATAATATAACTACAGGGCCTTTGTGTTTGCACAAATTCAATGCCAATTAAATTAAATTGTTTTAATTTATATAAAGTTTTAAAAGATTGCATGGAAATTTCAAAATTTGAATCATTTTTTGACTATTTTAATGATTACTAAAAATGTAATCGGGTGTAAAAGTATTGTGTTTTGCTCTTAATTCTTTGTTTAATACCCTAGAAAAAACAGGAATCTCGTTCAAAAGAGATGGACAGCTTCTTATCTCAGCTGGAAGCCAAGTACTGCAAGAAAGAAAATAATGCAAGTAAAAAGAAAGGAAAGAAAAATAAGTGAAAATACAAGTATTTGATGTTTTGCACTATTTATGAAGCACTTACTTGTGCTGCTTGTTATGTCTGATAATAAATGATGAATTGCCATTAATAAAGAAATCCTGCTTTGAACAGAGCACGTTTTATGTGTTCATGGTCAAAGCATTTTTATCACAATTTGTTTTTGCTAAGGTTATTTTTTAAAAATAAAGGATGTATCAATACTTTCGATATATCTATGGCTTTAGTTTGGTGTTTTTTCCCCTTTTTTTGTTTCTTGTTTATAGTATGTCCTAATGATTTAAAGCATGTTAGCTTGGTAAAGGAGGAAATGCAAGTAACTGTAAACCATAATCAAAAAAGCAAGAAAATACCACTGTATATGAAATTTTCATGTTTTAAAAATGTTTTAAATCAAGTACATCATAGTAGGAATTAGTACTGACAAAGGAGTAGTATCTCATAATGGTACACAGATCATTTCAGTGTTTCAGACTATTACAGCCCCCATATTCCAGAGACATATGTGTGACGTTTATGCGCTTAGGATGAGTTCAGGTGGCGCTGGAGAAAAAAGTGGTGATGTGAATTACTGTATACCATTTTTCTAAGTATCGTTATTTTTGTCTGTTTGCTGAAAGAAAGGGCAGGTGAACTATGACTGATAATCTTGCTGATGTCTTTGTTTTTCTGCCATCCATTTCAAGAAAATTTGCAGGACAATCTCTTGAACTGACTCATTTAACCAGGACTGAGTTTTAAGATGTCCTATCATTCAAAATAATGTTTTTGCTATACATTTAATTTTTGAAAAAATCAAATGTCTAAAATATATAATTAAGTCCCTAAAAGAATGAAAAATTACTTGATATGAATGTAGAGTCTGGTCCCGTTGTCCACACATGATGAAAACGGGCTTCTTCACCATCTAAATCAAACTAAAGCTGTTTTCACTGGATTGCTGCTTTCAGTTTTTGAATGTCAGTGCTGGTGTTAAAGATGAGACTTAAATATGCTAGTACAAATTTCCAAGCTAACAGTATTTTTTAGCACAGTGCTTGACTCTTAGCTTACAATATTTAGAAATAAATAGGTGATATAAAAACTGCAGTACAAGGCAGTTACTTGAGTTACAGAATCCTCAGTTTGTGTTTGCTACTGTGAACACAGCATTCCAGATTTAATTTGCCTGTTGACCCTCCTGAGGATAATTCGTTTTTAGAATAGAATTCCTTTTATTGTCACTATACACATGTACAATGAGATTAAAAGCAGCTCCTCCAGTGCAGACATACTTGTATATGTAGAACACAACAAATAAATAAATGATGCAAAAAGTTGATGCACAGTTGATGGATAAAAAGAAGTGCGGGGTTGGTTAGACGGTGTAGTCAGTGCATGTGTGAGTTTAGAATGGTTATGGCTTTTGGGGGAAAAAACTGTTCTTGTCTGTTTGTCCTTGTTGTGATGCACCTGTAGCACCTTTATTATTATCATTATTATTATTAGTAGTAGTAGTAACGAACTTGTGATTACTGCAACATTTATGCCACATTTACACTTGTTGTAGAAGCTGGAGGGTGCCCTGCTCTGCCTGGTTCATGTTATGTGCCTAGTTTATTGCCTGCAGTGTACCTAGAACCAACTTTTTAATTGCATTCTTATCTTCATTGAAAACATAAGAACATTTCTAATGGAAAAAGCAACACCTATTTCTAAGATGGGCACATTTTGAATGTTTCTTTACTCTTTGATTATTAGCTTAAAAAAGACACTTTTTGGTTGACTCCTAATCTGTGCTCATTACTGATGTTACTTAACTGTGACTGTTCATTTGAAAATTGTACGGCTGTTCAGTTGGCCAATTTAGATGTAACCATTCACTCGTGTACCCTATGCTGCAGCTAATATGTAAGAATTGTCAAGTTTGCTGTTTATGGCATGTTAACTTACACTTACTCAGTTCTTATATGTATGTTTAAGAAAGTTCTTAAATAAATGTCTTTACAACACTGAATGTTGACAGGTTGGTACTGATGTGCTTGGGTTTTGCAGATGAAGCACAAAAGCTTATTACCTCAATGGGTATGTGATAGCTAAATTTCATTGAACCTGTACAATGACAATAAAGTTGATTCATCATCATCGTAAGCTCTGCCCCTCTCAAGATTTATTGCCTCAGGGCTTACCCTGGCAGCACTGGGCGGAAGGCAGAAAATAGCCTTGGAATAGCCACAACAGTGCTCCTTTTCCATATACACCCATACTCTGGAATTGCCATCTCGCTTAACAAGGAGGTCTTTGGTGATATCCAGACCAAGATCGCAGGGGTTGCTCCCAGCTAGCATATTAGGCACAAGGCTGAGACAAACCCCGGACATGGTGCCAGTCCAATGCAGGGTGAACACACATACACACTAGAGTCAGTTTAGCATCACCGATTCTCCTAACCTGCATTTCTTTGAAGAATGGGAGGAAACTTGAGCAGACATGAGGGGAACATGCAAACTCCATACAGGGAGGACTAGGGACACAAACGCTGGTCTCTTTACAGCAATGCAGCAGCGCTACCACTCTGCTGTCTTTGGGGATGTGTAAGGAAAACTGAGGCAAATGCCAGTAGAACACACAAACTCCACATGGACCATGATGGGCTGTAGGCTTCAAGCCTAAGAACAATGGATCTGGATCTGTTTTATGATTATTTTTTTTTTCTCTTTTCCAAGTTTAAGGACAGTAGTCACATCTCGGTTTCTCCTAACAAGAGTTGTTGACAAATATCATTTACTTTTATTCCTAAATGCATCTGAATGTTATCAACCTCCATCCATTAATTTTACCCAGTATATTCATTTACTTGGCCTGGTAGCTCTGTATAAAAAACAGAAACCTCCCCTAAAAGGAGCCCCACTCCATCAAAGTGCAACCCTGTGTATATACCCTGCCAATCTACCTAACATGCACATCTTTGTTTAATGAGGCAGATCCAGAAAATCTGGAAAATTCCACACCGGCAGTGCCCTTGAGCTCTGAGGCAGCAGAACTAGTGATCTCACCCCCTTTATCAGCAGTGTAAGAATGAAAATTGTATTCCAAGTGACATGGATAAGAAACAAGAAAAAGCATTAGCAATAAGAAATTATTGTCTTTCTTATTTTACATATCTTAAAATGGCTTGATATGTAAGTAGTAAACCATTTGATGACAATCTAAATGTTGGACATTGTTAACAAGTAAGTTTGGGAAGTACTTGTAAGATGTCCGCCCAGTGTCTGCAAGGGTTTTCCTCAAGTACTCTGGTACTTATAGATGACACTGTAGCTGTTTAAAGCTAATCCTCCGGCTAGGACGTTGGATATCTCTGAATCCACAGTTCTTGAAGTTGATCCTCCAATTAGCTGTGAACCACCCAGTCTCACTGAGATTGCACAGGTGGTGAACCAGCTGAGGGGAGGAAAGCCTGCAGGGATCTGTGGTATCTGGGGTGAACTTCTCCAGGCTGGTGGTAAGGCTGTCCTCCTGGCATTGCATGCTATCTTTGCTTCCATTTGGGAGACTGGCATCATCCCAACAGAGTGGAAAACGGGACTTGTCGTCCCCTATATGGAAAGGGAAGGGTGATCGCCTGGATTGCGGCAACAACAGTGGGATAACACTGTTCACGGTGCCAGGTAAGGTCCTTGGTAGGGTCATCCTCAATAGGATCCGTGATCACTTGCTCACCTACCAGTGACTGCAGCAGTCTGGTTTTATGCCTAAGAAGTCGTCTATTGACTATCCTGGTACTGAGGGTTCTCATGGAGCACAAACGTGAATATTGGCAGAGTTTCTTTGCAGCGTTGATTTTCATAAAGCATTTGACTCAGTTGATTGAGTTGCATTGTGGAACATCCTGAGACATTGCGGGATCCTCTCGAGATTGCTGGATATCATGGCCGGCCTGTACACTGGTATTGTGAGTGCTGTGCAGAGTGGAGGAAGAACCTCGGCATCTTTCCCAGTTGATTCTGGGGTTCGTCAGGGGTGTGTTCTTCCTCTTCTCTGTTCAATGCTTGTATGAACTTGGTTGTTGGGCAAGGTCGTGGGGTCCAGCGGCTGTGGGACATCTGTTGGTGAAGAAAGATTCACTGATCTTGACTTTGCTGACGATGCTGTGATCTTTGCAGAGTCAATGGAGGCCCTGAGCAGGGTGCTCGAGAGACTGAGCGAGGAGTCCGAGTGTCTGGGCTTGTGAGCGTTCTGGATAAAAAACAAGATCCAGGCCTTTAAAGATGTCTTGGGAACAGCCATCAGCAGTGTGTCTGTCTGTGGAAAGTGTCGACCTTGTCGACTTACCTCTGTAGTGACATTCATGTCTCTGGTACTCTTCCTATGAAGTCAGTAGACGGATTGGGAGAGCATGAGGGGGTCATGAGGTCGCTGGAAAGAGGTGTGTGGTGCTCCCGATATCTATGCAAAAGGACGAAGGTCCAAGTCTTTCGAGTCCTGGTGCTTCCTGTCTTGCTATATGGTTGTGAGACATGGACGCTATTCAGTGACCTGAGACGAAGACTGGACTCCTTTGGTATTGTGTCTCTTCGGAGAATCCTTGGGTACTGTTGGTTTGACTTTGTGTCGAATGAGCCGTTGCTCATGGAGTCCCAAATGAGCACATTACCTGAATTGTGAGGGAGCGTCAGTTAAAGCACTACGGCCATGTGGTGCGATTCCTTGAGGATGATCTGGCTGCAGCAGATAGATAGATGGTCATTGCAGAAGGGTGGCACTGGACCGCATGTCTGCCTGGGGGGTTGCCAACCAGGATCCCAAGCTGTTTTGTCATGTGGTGCATGCTCTACAACCTGACCTGACCTGACTGATTTTCCCAGCACAGCCCCAGAGATATACAGGTAGGTCTATTTAGTTATTCAAAATTGCCCCCAACATGGGTATGCAGATGAGTGGGCCCTGTGATGGACTGATGCCCTGTTTAGGTGCATTTCCTGCCTTGTGCCCCATGATGCCAGGATAGGTTCCAGCCTATCACTCATCACTTTTTAATTGATTCAGTTGACTTGATAATCAACAGTATGGATATGTGTACAGTAGTGATATGCTGTGTGCTTGCACGTGTTTACTTAACAGTTAGACATGTTTATGACCTCTAGCTAGGCATATTATACATCGTAGCATTCCCACCACCAGAACCTTGGCCATTTGTAATTCCTATCAGGCAGTTCCTGGTACTTTTTCTACCTCCTACTCCAGGGTATGTAATTTTCATTGAACCAGGAACTATCATGGGTGGGGTTCGAGAGATGAATTTCATCGATTAGTTGACCACAAGCACTGGTGCCATATTACCAATCTGTTAGTAGTTTGGACTTTGGAGTTATCAGTGAAGGTGGACTGCATCACTCTTCATAACCAGCTGCATGGTGTGCCGTGCCATTCACTGCATCAAAGTAGTATATATACAGTCATATGAAAAAGTTTGGGAACCCCTCTCAATTCTTTGGATTTTTGTTCATCATTGGCTGAGCTTTCAAAGTAACAACTTCCTTTTAATATATGACATGCCTTATGGAAACAGTAGTATTTCAGCAGTGACATTAAGTTTATTGGACTAACAGAAAATATGCAATATGCATCATAACAAAATTAGACAGGTGCATAAATTTGGGCACCCAAACAGAGATATTACATCAATACTTAGTTGAGCCTCCTTTTGCAAATATAACAGCCTCTAGACGCCTCCTATAGCCTTTGATGAGTGTCTGGATTCTGGATGGAGGTATTTTTGACCATTCTTTCATACAAAATCTCTCCAGTTCAGTTAAATTTGATGGCTGCCGAGCATGGACAGCCTGCTTCAAATCATCCCATAGATTTTCGATGATATTCAAGTCAGGGGACTGTGATGGCCATTCCAGAACATTGTACTTCTCCCTTTTCATGAATACCTTTATAGGTTTCGAACTGTGTGTTGGGTCATTGTCTTGTTGGAATATTCAACCCCTGCGTAACTTCAACTTTGTGACTGATGCTTGATCATTATCCTGAAGAATTTGTTGATATTGGGTTGAATTCATCTGACCTTCGACTTTAACAGGGGCCCCAGTCCCTGAACTAGCCAAATGATGGAACCTCCAATAAATTTGACAGTAGGTAGCAGGTGTTTTTCTTGGAATGCAGTGTTCTTCTTCCGCCATGCAAAGCGCTTTTTGTTATGACCAAATTACCCAATTTTTGTCTCATCAGTCCAAAGCACTTTGTTCCAAAATTAATCTGTCTTATCTAAATGAGCATTACAACAAGCGACTCTGTTTGTGCCGTGAGTGCAGAAAGGGCTTCTTTCTCATCACCCTTCTATACAGATGCTCTTTGTGCAAATTGTGCTGAATTGTAGAACGATGTGCAAATACACCATCTGCAGCAAGATGTTCTTGCAGGTCTTTGGAGGTGATCTGTGGGTTGTCTGTAACCATTCTCACAATCCTGCGCATGTGCCGCTCCTGTATTGATCTTGGCCTGCCAGACCTGCTGGGTTTAACAGCAACTGTGCCTGTGGCCTTCCATTTTCTGATTACATTCCTTACAGTTGAAACTGACAGTTTAAACCTCTGAGATAGCTTTTTGTCGCCTTCCCCTAAACCATGATACTGAACAATCTTTGTTTCAGATCTTTTGAGAGTTGCTTTGAGGATCCCATGCTGTCACTCTTCAGAGGAAAATCTTTCTTCTGAAAACACCCCAGTACTCAGATGTTCCTAGGAAATGAAAGACATACCATGGATATCTTTTTTGTTGAAAGCAAATTATTATACAGGCTGAGAGGGGTTCCCAAACTTTTTCATAAGACTATATATATTATATATACACACACACACACACATACATATACAGGGTGTCCCAAAATTCACTATACACTTTTAATAAATTCCTAAAAATTACAGAAGAAACTGAGTTTATTAATATTTCTAGCATCAACAAATGAGTTGTTGCAGTTTTACTTGCTAGGCTTGCCATCACATTCCAGCACCTTGAAGACTAGTTGTATACCTCCACATGAGCGCCTCCATTTTCAACAACTTTCAGCCACCTTCGGAAGCAAGCCTCTCCGACATTTTGCAGCATCTCTTCCCCGACTTCACTGCAGGCTGTGCGGATTCTTCCCTCAAGCTGTGAAAGGTTATGGGACTTAGTGGCATACACCATGCTTTTCATATAGCCCCACAAAAAAAAGTCGCAAGGTGTAAGGTCAGGGGAGCGTGGAGCCCATTGAAGGGGACCCCTTCAGCCAATCCATCGGTCAGGAAACTTGATGTTCAGGAAATCTGTGACTAACCTGGCAAAGTGGGGAGGGGCTCAGTCTTGTTGAAAAAAACACATTAGCAAGGTCACTCCTCACCTGAAGTTGTGGCACAGCGAACTCCTGCAGCATCTCCAGGTAATTTTCCCCTGTAACGGTGGTTGTAATAGAAAAAAGGAAGTGTATACTGACTTTTGGGACACCCTGTATATATATTATATATTACATCCCTCAATTCACACTGCATTACTCTTCTTTGCACTTCACATATTTTGCATAAAGATTACAGTTTCTATTGTGTGGTTGGGAACCACAAGTGGCCCAGAGCTGACATCATTCAGGAAGTCTTTGGCTCCTGAAAATAAAGCTCCTGTAATGGGACAATGCCCTAATGAGTTGGTATCCCAGGAAAGTTTGGACCCAGTGCTGCTGTTATCAACAGTGTTATGATTTAGAAAACTGATGGCTGGTGACTTGGGTAACGTGGGGATTACTATTCCCATCAGGCAGCAGGAGTGCACTGGGGCTGATTGGAGTACACCGTTATCAGTACGCATAAGTTTTTGCATCAGACAAAGCAGGATCTCATCTAAGACTGTAGCTGCACTGTTTTCTTCTCAACTGATCTGCATGGCAAATTTACTTTGTTACTTGATTATAGATTTTGCCGGAGAGTAAGTTCTTTTGTCTCATTGTGGGTTCTTTTTAGCCATATTGAATTTCCAAATGACAGTTTTTGACCGTTTATTTTCCTCTAGGTTCAAAACTGGTGTAAGGTGTTACCAAACCCTTAAGGAGCATTGTCCTTTTCTTTCAACCCACCAAAAAAATTCCAAAAGACCCTTTTTAGAAAGTTTCATAGTCGTAAAGTTTAGCATCAATTTTATGAGAAAAAGCGTATCTGTTTCTCTTATCATTACCTATTATTTTGTAATTTTATAAGTAGGTTTATAAAAAATGGTTGGAAGGAATGGTATGGATGTATTTTATAAATAACCAACAGAGCGAGATTCGCACAGCCAGACAAGGAGAGTGGCTCTCTGCTCCACATTAGTCAAACATGCAGACACAGTCTGGTCCATAAGTACTTGGACAGTGAAACAATTTTCACAGTTTTGGCTCTGTGCACCACCACAATGGATTTGAAATGAAGCAATCAAGATGCGATTGAAGCGTAGGCTTGCAGTTTTAATTTAAGGTATTTAACAAAAACATTGTATAAGCCATTTGGAAAAGAGAGCCGTTTTTATTCATTTCCCTCCTATTTTCAGGGGCTCAAAAGTATTTTGAACACAATCATGAATATAACAATCATTTTCAATACTTGGCTGAAAATCCTTTGCAGTCAATGCCTCCCTGAAGTCTGGAGCCCATAGTCATTTCCAAGTGTTGGGTTTCCACTCTAGTGATACCTTGCACGGCCTTTACTGCTGCGGTCTTCAGTTGCTGCTTGTTCATTAGATGTTCTGTCTTCAGCAAGTGAAATGCATGTCCAACAGGATTAGGGTCAGTTGATTGACCTGGTCATTGAAAAATATTCCACATCTTTGTGTTGAAAAGCACTTGGTTTGCTGTCACAATATGTTTTGGCTCATTGTCCATCTGTATTGTGAAGGGTCAACCTATCACTTTTGTAGCGTTTGGCTGAATCTGAGCAGATAATATAGCCCTATACACTTCAGAATTCATCCTGCTATTCCTGCCAGCAGTCATATCATCAATAAACAGTAGTGACCGACTTCCATTGGCAATCATGCATGCCCGTGCCAGAACACTTCCTTCATCATATTTCACAAATGATGTGGTATTCATCAGATCATGAGCCATTCCTTCTCTTCTCCATACTCTTCTGAATCCATCATTCTGGTACATATTGACTTTAACTTCATTGGTCCAAAGAAAACTTTTCCAAAACTGGACTGGCTTTTTAAAAATAGTTTCTGGAAAAGTCTAAGCTGTCCCTCCTATGCTTGAGGATTATCGGTGGTTTGCACCTTGGTAAACCCTCTGTATTTACTTTCATGGAGTCTTCTCTTATTATAGACTTTGGCAATGATAGGCTTACCTCCCGCAGAGTGGTCTAAATTGTGAATTGTTTTTTCTTCACCCAGGGAAGAATTCTGTGATCACCTAGTACAGTTGTCTTCCATGGTTGTCCAGGCTTTCTGGTGTTGCTTAGCTCACCTGTGCGTTTCTTCGCTTTAAGACTGTACCAAATGGATTTGAGCACTCCTGGTGTTTTTGCTATCTCTCTAATGGGTTTATTTTGGTTTCTCTGCCTAATGATGACCTGTTTTTACTTGCTTGGGCAGCTATTTGGACCTCATATTGAAGGTTCACAGCGTCAGCTTCCAAATGCAAATTCCATGCTTGGAATCAACTCCAGAACTTCTATCAACATAATATTTAATGAAATAATGAGGGACCTGCTCAGAAATAACTATGGAACAGCTTGTCAGTCAAATGTCCAAATACTTTGGAGCTTTTTTAGATAACGAATGATACACTTGCATTTCAGCCAGCAACTGAAAAAGGGCCAAAATTTAAAAACAACATACCAATATTTGCTTTATACAAATACACCTTGACAACGCCAGATACTTTGGCAAGTACAATACATTTCTAGACACTATTATGGGTAATAAATCTGAAATGATTGAATTACAAAGTTGTAAATTTAAACAGGAAACACTTTATCCTGAAGAACTTCAGGATGTGTTTTTATAGAATCACTATGTGTTACCCGACTTCACCAGGAACATCTCTAAGTCAGTGGTCCTCAGTTATTGTGCCATTGGTTAATCAGATGTTTCAGAAGTTCTATATAACTAAGTTCTTTACTGTATACAATATTTGTATTTTGTTTTTATGAGGGGCTAATATTATTAGTTCACCTAAATCAGTGTTTCCCAACCTCGGTCCTGTGGCCCCCCAGTGGCTGCAGGTTTTTGTTCCAACCGGATTCCTAATCAGTGACAACACCTGATAGCACTGATCTCATTTAATTAGCTGGTATTATTTTTCTTTTATTCGACATTCAGAAAAGTACAGCTGCATGATTTTACATTTATACAACATTTAGAAATATTTCTGTTTTTGCTATAGATTTAAATGCTTGACTCTCTTTTATTGATTTCATTATATTTTGCCCTTTCTCTGTGCAGTTTTTCCCCCCTTCGTTGTATTTTATTAATGACAATTACAAATGAGCAGAGCAGACACGCTGGCAAACAACACTGAATAATCAAAGGCTGCAACTACTTTAGCTACAGACCCACTAATTAGAAAATAATGGATTAATTAAATGGATTAATTTAATTAAATGGATTAATTAAACAATTAGAACACCTAGAAAAGTAGAATATATAACTATGCTATATATATAGCATAGTTTACTGTCAAATAATGCAGAGTATGTGACACGCGTTTTGCCCTTATTTGGGCTCATCAGGCATACACACTCTACTGCTCCCCTCGCGGGCATCGACCTCAGACGTCAGAGACAAAGCCCCTTTATGCTGCGCCACGGCGTGTGGTTCATTTATTTGACAGACTGTAGGTCAGGAGTAATTACATTCATTGCATCCGTAGTCTGAGTCCTGACCTGATTGTATGGGTGGTTTTTGTAACTGCAATGCACTACATGAACGTCTGGGGGCAGTATCATTTGTTATTGTTTGTCAAGACTGCACATAGTCCTACCAACGAAGAAAGAACGTCTGAGGAGAAGAAGAATGTAAAGGAAAATAAATGTGGTTGCAATGGCGAGTCGGATAGAGTAGAGGGAAGGAGATGGAAAAAAATTGAGACAGAAACTATAAAAAGCTTGACCTGGCAGCGATCAAAGCACATGTACCGTGCAAGGTATGTACGGTGTCAATATTCTTTCCTCTGCATGTCCTGGAGTCCTTAGCAGACTGGGCAAAGTCGGGGAAAAAAAAACGCGGTCACTGATTACAACCGCAAGAAAGTACGCGAATGAATTGAATAATATGAATAATGTTGCATCCGTGCCACACAATGTTTTCCGAAATGTACTATAAGGACATAAAATGAATAATTCCAAATATCATATATAAGGCAGATTCGCCAGCGTTTGTGTGTCAGCTTTTATCCATCCAGATCAGAGAATTTCCAGTTCGATTGTCTCAAAAACACCACTTACACCTACAGTTATTCCCAGTTTCAGATAAAAAGTAACAGCGTCAGATCCCTGAGGGGGGGGGGGCGGTAGTATGTATCGTGATCATGACTGAGAGAATAAAAGTGAAAAAAAAAAGGTAACTTTTACAAGTACTATACATTTACAGTGGCTGTTACAGACGCAAATCAAATGTATGTGTTTATTGTATAATATTAACAATAAAAGCAGCTCACTACTCAAAACGGTAAATATACGAGGCAGTCAGGATCGAACCGGGGGACTCTTGATTATAAGTCAGCAATTCCTACCGCTGCGCCACGGAAGCTGTTGTATCATCCTTGAACCTTTTGTGAAAGTGTTTATCTTTGCACTTCAGACTTTACAAATTATATAGTTTGTCTACATTTTGTCATTTATTACTAATATGAAAAACGTTTCTGTTTTAACGATGTATTTTTTGGTTAAGTTAAATGCACTTTTTTTGTTTAAAGACTACATGCACTTTAGTTTATTGTTTAACGCATTTCTTTTTTATTGTGAACGTCACACTAATATAAAAATATCTGATTATTTTCAAATTCATATGTTTCACTGGTTGTTATTTTAATTTGTTATTAATTTTAATCGTGTTAATACAGACATATCAGGGTGACATTCACAGGTGGACAGATTTGAGCAGATGAGGTAAGACATGCACTGGAGCCCAGAACAGGATGTGCAACCACAGGTCACAGGCTTCAAAATAGTCAGTTATGAAATAATCGTGACTAATCGGAAAAAAAATTGAACGATTAGTCGACTACCAAAATAATCATTAGTTGCAGCCCTAGCAGTAAGGTTACAGAGGTGATTTAAAGTTGATTCATTCAAAGCTAAAAACTGCTAAAAATCTTGACTTTACATTAGCAAAGCCTAAAATTAGTACTGCCACAGTATTCAGTGGGTTTGAAGAAATGACACAAAAAAAAAAAAGAAAAAGAAAATAAAAGTTACTATTTATTTTTACTCACCCAAAAGCACCATCTTGTTATGATCACATTCTGAAAACAGAATCTCCATCAGCTTTAGAAAAAAGTCGTGCTTCATTCTGTCCAATCGTGCCTTGACTCCATTGGTTAATTTGCAAAGTTTTTTTTTTTTTTTTTTAAATTTAGAAAGCACTTAATGCTGTTGGTTACTTGGTATTGTGAACTTAATGGTGATGTGCATGAGGACAACAGTGTAGGCTTTTTCAAAAATGCAAGGCTATGCACCGATAGAAAAAATGTAGTGTCATCAGTTTATCTCACATTCATTGTCACATATGGTGAACACAGTAAAATAAAAGCGCACAATTGGCCAAGTGCATCACACCAACACTTGCTGGTTGCCCGAATCTTGCTTTGTAGATTATGTCAAATATAACATCACAATACGTTATGATAAGCAAAACAGACAAGTTTCCTTTTGACCATGTTACATTTCACATGCAGATTTGCAGTATCGAAACTTAAAACAAGTATTTAGGTTTGGGAGTTTTTAAAGCTGAAACAAAACAAGATGAAACAAAAGACATACTCCAAGATAAACACTTTAATCCAGCAAGAAAATGAAATTGTTATCCCAAATTAGTTGAGAAAAAAACAAAACAACAACAACTGCGGTTGCTGCCTTTGATAATGTGTCTCTTTTGTTAATGCTCTTATTTAAACTTTGTGAGAGCTGATGAAATTGCCTGGAGCAGTGCATTGGCTGATGGGAATTGTTGTCCCTAAATAGGGGGTAACATATATTAAATACTTTTCTTCCTTGATCAGCTGCATGAAATTGACTATACAAACAGCCACAGGTCCTGGCAAACACTTGAGCTTTATAGCGCACATGCTAAATGTGTCTTCTTTGAGCTTTGCTTCAGCAGACAGGCTTAATTTGCATAAACAGTCACGCCCCATTTCTCTGTGCAAACACTGTCAGGGCTGTAGTGAAAAGGGGACACGATCCATTAGAATATCCCACCTACTATAACATGATTAATGGCAAACATAACTAAATAAAAAAGAGTCAGCTAATTTTGTTTTTCTATATCACCATCAATTTCAATCAAATCAAAGTATTTTTGATATTTCGGGGTATTTAGTTTTTCTGTTCTTGAGGGTTTATCATTAAATACAGATACTGAAATGTCACTTCTTAGTGGATACCTACTGAATTATATTAAACATCCTGCCAAATTTCAGTGTTATAGCTAAACAGGAAAGAGTGTTTTTGTTGGAAGTGAGTAAGTGAGTTAGTCAGTCAGTCAATTAACCCTGCATTAAATATATAGATTTTATATAATATCTCCTATCTGAGATGGAATAAATTGAAAAAATAAATTAATACTGAGTGGTTAAGCCAGGGAGTACTTAGCTGCATAGTCGTATAGATGAAATTATAACCATCAATGATGCAAAAAGGATATGACATTATATCTGATATCAGTTATTCTATTGTATGTCAGTATGCCAATGATATTATTATTAATGAAAACTATAACTAAAACAGCTAAAAGCATTTTGTTAACTGAAATAGTGAAAAAAGGAAAGTTAAACTTAATTTTTTTTTTTTTTAAATAAACCAATTGCTGGTAGCCTACTGTTGACTCTTTTTAACCTAACTGGCCACACACTATGTGGCTGTGTACCCTAATAAGCCTAATGGTCACCACCTAGCTAGAAAGAGCAGGTGTTTGCACATGGACACACAGCAAAGAATTTGGCATAAACGGGAAAATACTGTCTGGGAGTACTTCATCAGTAACAAGTGCATAAACGAAGGGAAAAAGAACCTGACCTACTGAAGAAAAAAAAAAAAAAAGATTTCACAAAAATATCAATAAAGAGGTTTAGGATTGTGACACTTTGAAAAAACTCAAATCATACCAATGAAGGTAAAATGACAGGCTACACTGGTCGAGTTTTACTTTACGTCAAACTCAAAAAGAGAGGTACAGCTGATAAATGAATAAAGAATGTCTAGCAGGTTGTATGAATTATTTGCCTTCTTTAAGCAAATGTGAACTGTTTGATCTAAATTAGTGTCAGTGATTCACTAGTCTCTTGACCAACTGGCAAAGACAAGATGTTTTGACCTCTAAACAAAACTATAGCTCAATGCAATTTGGGATTCTGATAAATGAAAAACAGAGAAAACATTTCTAACAGTATCATGATTTTCTGTTTGGCTTATTAAACGAACACATGAGATTTGTTCATTGGTATTGAAATTAAAATACAAAACAACTGTTTTGGAAACAGAACTAGGTTTTTAATTTAATAAAAAAGTATTAAAATATACATCTGGGGAGGCAATTATGAAAATGCACCAACTAGATGATTTGTGTTTTGTCTTTGGCAGCCATAACCAATCTAATAAAATGTATAAAAATAGGCTACTAACAAGTTGAAGACGCTCCATATGTTTCTGCAAAAGTAGGAGTCACAAAAAAGGTAAACATTTCACGGAGTATTGAAGTCTCAAGCACTATTCTTGCACAGTTTTTGTTTGTTATGCCCTGAAGTCCCTGAAGGAAGGTTACAGTCCTTGGCGACTGTTTTTCAACATCAGTCCACCTCTAGTCTGAGAGCGATTAGGAACGGGGATCTGGAGGCCTGTTTAAAATAAATAAATACATTTTAGAGAAAAGAGGTGGATTTCAAAGGGAAGGAGGCAGGGTTAAGGGGTTGGCAAAGGTACACCTGTGTGTACCATTTTATGAAATAGGCCATACTAATAAAGAATAATGAAAAAAAATGTTTATACATTCATAAAATGTCCAAGCCAGTGCAACTATAGTATAAGCATTTATTCAAATCAATAAAAGGGAACAAACTACAGAAAGTGTAGACAATTTTGATCAAGTATTATATCATTGATCCACAAATAATAAGGTGCTGAAAAGCCAGTGGCTTTATTGGCTGGTTGTTATTAAACACAATGTTTGACTATAAAGCTCAGACTGGTGAGCTTAGAACAGTTTATAGCTAAAAACTTAAGCATGCTTCCCCAATCCTATAGTAGAATAAAGAACAAACACCAAATGGATGGATTGCTGGTTATATAAGGCATATACAATCTAATAACAATTAAACAATACAGCACTAACAAAAGCATACAGTTTGCTGCCTAAAAGTTGATCTGTCCCAAACAATGGCACCACTTAATGTAAGAACAGGACTACTCAAACTGCAGTGATAATATAATGTGATAAAGCAACAGAAGTGAAAACGTCAAAAAAAAAAAAAATCTTTGGAATTTTTCAGAAGGAGAAGAAGAGTGGGGAGACGTGTCCGGAGGCAGGAGGAGAGGAGGAAAGTAAAGAGTGTGGAACTGAGGGTAGGAATTTTGAATGTTGGCAGTATGACTGGTAAGGGGAGAGAGTTAGCAGATATGATAGAGAGAAGGGAGGTTGATATATTGTGCGTGCAAGAGACTAAATGAAAGGGGAATAAGGCCAGATGGATTGGAGGTGGATTCAAATTGTTCTATCATGGTGTGGATGGGAGGAGAAATGGGGTAGGAATTATTCTGAAGGTTCAGTATGTCAAGAGTGTTTTGGAGGTGAAAAGAGTGTCAGGCAGAGTAATGATTATGAAGCTGGAAATTGGACGTGTGATGATGAACGTTGTTAGTGCATATGCACTGCAAGTTGGGTGTGCAATGGGTGAGAAAGAAGATTTTTGGAATGAGTTGGATGAAGTGATGAGCAGTGTACCCATGGAACAGAAAGTGGTAATTGGAGCGGATTTCAATGGGCATGTTGGTGAAGGGAACAGTGGAGACAAGGAGGTGATGGGTAGGTATGATGTCATGGAAAGGAATGAAGAAGGTCAGAGGATAGTGTATTTTGCCAAAAGGATGGACATGGCTGTGGTGAAAACGTATTTTAAGAAGAGGGAAGAACATAGGGTGACGTACAAGAGTGGAGGAAAGATGCACACAGGTAGATTACATCCTATGCAGAAGAGTTGATCTGAAGGAGATTGAAGACTGCAAAGTGGTGGCAGGGGAAAGTTTAGTTAAGCAGCATAGGATGGTGGTCTGTAGGATGACGTTGGAGATCAAGAAGAGGAAGAGAGTAAGGGCAGAGCCAAGGATCAAATGGTGAAAGTTGAAAAAGGAAGACTGCAAGGTTGAGTTTAGGGAGGAGGTGAGACAGGCACTGGGTGGTAGTGAAGAGTTACCAGACAGCTGGGAAACTACAGCAGATGTAGTAAGGGTGACAGCAAGAAGGGTACTTGGCATGACATCTGGAAAGAGGAAGAAGGAAAAGGAAACCTGGTGGTGGAATGAGGAAATACAGGAGAGTATACAGAGGAAGAGGATGGCAAAGAAGAAGTGGGATAGTCAGAGAGATGCAGAAAGTAGACAAGAGTACAAGAAGATAAGGCGCAAGGTGAAGAGAGAAGTGGCGAAGGCTAAGGAAAAGGCGTATGATGAGTTGTATGAGAGGATGGACACTAAGGAGGGAGAAAAGGATCTGTACCAATTGGCTAGACAGAGGGACCAAGCTGGGGAAGATATGCAGCAGGTTAGGGTGATAAAGGATAAAGATGGAAACGTACTCACAAGCGAGGAGAGCATGTTGAGCAGATGGAAAGAGCACTTTGAGAGGCTTATGAATAAAGAGAACAAGAGAGAGAAGAGGTTGGATGATGTGGCGATAGTGAATCAGGAAGTGCAACGGATTAGCAAGGAGGAAGTAAGGACAGCTGTAAAGAGGAAGAAAAATATAAAGGCCGATGGTCCAGATGACATACCTGCAGAGGCATGGAGGTGTTTAGGAGAGATGGCAGTGGAGTTTTTAACCAGATTGTTTAATGGAATCTTGGAAAGTGAGAGGATGCCTGAGGAGTGGAGAAGAAGTGTACTGGTGCCGATATTTAAGAATAAGGGGGATGTGCAGGACTGCAGTAACTACAGGGGAATAAAATTGATGAGCCACAGCATGAAGTTATGGGGAAGAGTAGTGGAGGCTAGGTTAAGAAGTGAGGTGATGATTAGTGAGCAGCAGTATGGTTTCATGCCAAGAAAGAGTACCACAGATGCAATGTTTGCTCTGAGGATGTTGATGGAGAAGTTTAGAGAAGACCAGAAGGAGTTGCATTGTGTCTTTGTGGACCTGGAGAAAGCATATGACAGGGTGCCTCGAGAGGAGCTGTGATATTGTATGAGGAAGTTGGAAGTGGCAGAGAAGTACGTAAGAGTGGTACAGGATATGTACGAGGGAAGTGTGACAATGGTCAGGTCTGTGGTAGGAGCGACTGATGCATTCAACGTGGAGGTGGGATTACATCAGGGATCAGCTCTGAGCCCTTTCTTATTTGCAATGGTGATGGACAGAGTTGACAGACGAGATTAGACAGGAGTCCCCGTGGACTATGATGTTTGCTGATGACATTGTGATCTGTAGCAATAGTAGGGAGCAGGTTGAGGAGACCCTGGAGAGGTGGAGATATGCTCTAGAGAGGAGAGAATGAAGGTCAGTAGGAACAAGACAGAATACATGTGTGTAAATGAGAGGGAGGTCAGTGGAATGGTGAGGATGCAGGGAGTAGAGTTGGCGAAGGAGGATGAGTTTAAATACTTGGGATCAACAGTACAGAGTAATGGGGATTGTGGAAGAGAGGTGAAAAAGAGTGTAGGCAGAGTGGAATGGGTGGAGAAGAGTGTCAGGAGTAATTTGTGACAGACGGGTATCAGCAAGAGTGAAAGGGAAGGTCTACAGGATGGTAGTGAGACCAGCTATGTTATATGGGTTGGAGACGGTGGTACTGACCAGAAAGCAGGAGACAGAGCTAGAGGTAGCAGAGTTACAGATACTAAGATTTGCATTGGGTGTGACGAGGATGGACAGAATTAGAAGTGAGTACATTAGAGGGTCAGCTCAAGTTGGACGGTTGGGAGACAAAGTCAGAGGCGCGAGATTGCGTTGGTTTGGACATGTGCAGAGGAGAGATGCTGGGTATATTGGGAGAAGGATGCTAAGGATAGAGCTGCCAGGGAAAGAGGAAGGCCTAAGAGAAGGTTTATGGATGTGGTGAGAGAGGACATGCAGGTGATGGGTGTAACAGAACAAGATGCAGAGGATAGAAAGATTTACATTTACATTTTACATCATTTAGCAGACGCTCTTATCCAGAGCGACTTACAACAGTGTTTGTTAGTTTTTGTTTTTTTTTTCGCATACCCCTTGGGGTCAGAGCGCAGGGTCAGCCATTGTACAGTGCCCCCTGGAGCAATTACAGGTTAAGGGCCTTGCTCAAGGGCCCAGCAGAGTAGGATCTCTTTTGGCACTGACGGGGATTCGAACCGGCAACCTTCGGGATACCAGCGCAGATCCTTAGCCTCAGAGCCACCACTCCGCCCAGATAGATATTGAAGAAGACAATCCGCTGTGGCAACCCCTAACGGGAGCAGCCGAAAGAAGAAGAAGAAGCACACTGTAGACATAGAATTACAGAATAGCTTTATGACAAGACTGTATATACAGAGTGCCCCTCAAATCCCCTCATTTTATTTTTATTGTGGAAACCTTTGGTAGCTCCATACATACTTTTGAATGCTGGATGACAATATAGTCATGCTGTTGTCCCAACGCTTGTTCCTATGCAGTATGGTTTTAAGACATTGTGACAATTCTGGTGTCAGAAATACATTTTATTTTTATATATCTACACAGAACACACACAAATTTCAAAAAGTATCTTAATAAGTCTGCTTGCTTTAAACACCAAGTATGTCATTAAGTTTAAGGCTGTAACAGGGTGTGATTGAATGTCAACTACTGTCACTTTGAAGATGACAGAATATCTTGAAAAATGTTCAGATGTAGACATGTGTAGTGTTTTTCAACGTTTGTGTGCCACTGGCAAAAGACTATCTGAAATTCACTGTCAAACAGTGGAAGCGTTCCACACCTTACATTGCAAACACCACTCATGAGTTCATACAGCACTTCACATGCATGGTGCTAGGCCACTCATTTCACCACCTAGACTGGATACCAAGTGACTCCCATCTCTTTGGTCATTTGAAAAAGTAGCTGAGTTGTAAGTGATTTGCACCATATAGTGACATGTAAAACACTTTAACGTCCTTGACATCAATTTTCCTGAGCAGGGATAGATATGTCATGGTATACAAAATGCCTGGACTGGTGTGGAGAAATACAGCCCGTTTTATTTACATAAGCATTTACATAAATTTACAAATATAAAAAGAAAGACTTTGTTATGTTACTTTTTTGGCCTAGTCTTAACTTCATGTCCATCAGGTAACTGCTTATAATGGCAGTTCACAACTACTGTCCAATGAACTTTAAAGGGTCAGAGCAAGTCTTCTATGCGGAATGGGTGGCAGAGAAAAAAACAAAAACTCACCCCTAACAAGTGTACACTCCTAGACTAAAGACTCTGCAGGCAAAGGTTTAACAACCAACTATTACAATGTGGGGTGGTTGTAATATTATTCAAGTAATTTCTTTCTTTCTTTTAATTTTTTTTTAAAACTCGAGACGCCTACCTTTATGCTAGTGACCAAAACAGCAAATGTCCTGAAAAACCCCCACAGTTTGAACCCCCACAGCCAGTTCTTTTACTAAACCAACTACCCCTGTTTGACTACTGGCACTGTTTGGTGAAGTGCACTGCATAGACATTAAAAACAGGTCACCAGGAAATGTGTATGTCTTCCAGAAATAAATCAAAACATTTTTCTTGGAAACTAGGAAAAAAATCAGAAACAAATGGTTAACTTTTCTAAGCACTGCAATCTGTTTTTCTAAGCCATAGGGTTTAAGTGTAATTATTGTCAGGAGAGAAGTGTAAGGAGTCATCCACTTAAATTCTACAAAACAGCTATGACCAAGAGTTAGTTAAAAACAAAATAGCAAGAGTCAATACTAGAAAACCGAAAACCAGACTTTCCTATAGGACTTGTTAAGTGGTTGATTCATTATCTCAGACAAAGCAGCTCATGCCACTCTACTGCATTTTATTAACTCACTTCAGCAAGACAGGCCTTAGGAACCTGGCAATATCCTATAGTGACCACTATCTGCTCATATCTTTCAAAGCGACAATGTGATACAGTTCAAATTTAAATGAAAGAAAAAATTACAGTGTTGAGCAGGGAAATTAAATTTTAATTCATATATTTAAGCAAAGCCCCAAAATTAAGCCTTGACAATATAAAATTTGTGAAACCTAAAAAATACATCTGCAGCCTCTTTTGCTAAGGCAAAGAGGGAAGAGTCTTGAGGAATGAAGTGGATGCTTTTAAAAAAAATGGTCAACAACTACTAAAAATACTGATTGATAAATCAGTGATAAATTCTAAACTGACTGACTTCTACGGTCTAGTAGCAATTGGCAGGGACTGTAACAAAGCAACTGGAGGACAAGCACTATTTTTTACTCTAGCAGAAATCTCATATACCACAAAATAGTCATTGATATCTTTGGATATACAGTGGAACCTCAGTTTGCAAGCATAATTTGTTCCCGAAACGTGCTCGCAGTCCAAAGCACTCGTGTATCAAAGCGAATTTCCCTATAAGAAATAATGGAAACTCAGATGATTCGTTCCACAACCCAAAACTATTCAAATAAAAACGATTAATAGAAAATATAAAGTAAAAATACATCAAACAAATTAACCTGCAATTTACCTTTAAAAAGAATCATGGCTGGTATGAGTGAGTTTCTAAACTCTTCTGGGATTCCACCCAACGGGGCGACATGCGGAAGAGCGTCCCAAAGCAATCGCAGTCTCCCAGCGCTGTAGCAGTTCACCATAAAAGTGAATCCGAAAAGATCGCAGACATGCTATAAGCGTCTGCCGTCAATGGGTGATACAGGGAACAAGGAACATTATAAATGCGCAGGGCACAGTACTGCTTGGCCACGACCCTGCCTGACTGCTGTGTATGTGTATAGGAGAGTGGCAGATCCCGCTACAATAAATAATAGCGCTGTTGCTGTTTCAAGCTGAATAAAGCTGGTGTTGCTAAAGTACTGAGACTCAGCTTCGTGTTTTGGGGTGCAAGACGGGGACTCGCACGTCACAGCGCACGCACGCACACACACACACACACGCACACACACACAGAGTCACAATGCTGTAGTAAACAGTATACGCGCGTACGGATGTAGACTATAAGAGTGAGGCACGCCGACTAAGACAGAGAATAGAAGACGATTGCCCACAATCCCGCAGCGAGAGAGAGAGAAGAACCATCAGCACAGTTGTGACCACATGATGCTCAGCAGACAAAGCGTATACATACTACTCGTATTGCAAGACCTCGCTCGTTTATCAAGTTAAAATTTATTAAAAATTTTAGCTCGTCTTGCAAAGCATTCGTAAACCAAGTTACTCGCAAACCGAGGTTCCACTGTATTATTACAAGGAAAATAGCTGGCTCTCAGAAGCAGCTTCTTAATTCTTTACGCAAAAGAGAATCTCCCATTGTCTCAGTCAACAATGCAATTCATGTGGGTTTTGCCATTAGCACTGGTTCTGAAACATGAACTAGAAACCTTTGGATTATACAGCAGCCCCTTTTATCTCAATCAATATGTCCAGAAAACAACTGCTATACACATACACACCTGGAGATGGCTGCTCTTCATTTTCCTCCTCATCTTCAATTGGAGAGTGTCCCAGTGGATGATAGTAGAAAGAGTCTATGAAAGATGAACTACTGATTCCCAGGCTAACTCCAGTGACTCCAATGCTGATGGAATCTGTGGGAAAATTGGGTAAGCAGGAAAGGAGGTGAAATCCTCAACACAAACTTGTCTACTACAAACAGTTCTCAATTGGACATAATCTACAGTATGTAAGCTTTTATAAAGCCGTGCCAATAACCATAATTCAACTTTTAATAAGCACCCTACCAAAGAGGGTAGTATGACGAACATACAGTCTTTTCACTCACCTGCCATAACAGGAATAAATCACACTTGCAGACACAGATGTAAGCGGACTGTTATTTTAAGTGAAGTGAGCTAGTGAAATAAGCTTTTACACACCAGCTTGCCCTCAGTCCTTCAGACAATGTTCAAAAATACATTCCAAAGTAGCCTAGAAATAAACTGGCTGTATATACATGGTGCATTACTGTATAATCAGATGAATGGCTATTCACTTTTTCTTTTATCAACTGAGAAAAATATGCAAGAAAAAAAAAACTAAGTGACAACATAAATTCATTATGGACAGGGAATGATACAGTTTCAGTACAGGGTGGTACCTGGATGGGGGTGGTACCCAGCCGGGACGCCTGAGAAGACCGGAGGAGGGCTTGTGCCTCCTCCAGACCTCGAGGGGGCGACCGCCCTGGGGGCCACCAGTACATAGCTGGGAAGCTCAACCCTGTAAGGGCCCATGGTCACCGCCAGGGGGCATCCCAATACCAGTAGGACCCTGGACCTCAGCACTTCCGCCACACCCGGAAGTGCTGGATGGAAGAAAAGAGGGGACACCTGGAGTGCTTCCGGGGATACAGCCAGCACTTCCGCCACACTGGGGCGTGTTGGTGGGAGATTGCCAGGGACACACCTGGAGTACATCCAGGTGCTTATTTAAAGGGGCCACCTCCCTTCAGAGGATGACGCGAGTCGGGTGGAAGAAGCACGAGATCTCTGGAGGAGAGAAGGAGGTGGTCTGAAGAGAGAGAGAGAGAAGGCATTGTTTATTGGCCTGGACTGTGGGGTATTGGGGCTTGTGAGTAAATTGTAATATGGAAACCCTAAATAAACGTGTGTGGGGTAATTTAAACGTGTCTGCCTGTCTGTGTCCGGGTCATATTCCACAACAGTTTAAAGTGATACTGGACACAATTACCCATCATTAAAATAAACAAGAAAGATATTTAACATCACGGTGGCGCAGTGGGTAGCGCTGCTGCCTCGCAGTTGGGAGATCTGGGGACCTGGGTTCGATTCCCGGGTCCTCCCTGCGTGGAGTTTGCATGTTCTCCCCGTGTCTGCGTGGGTTTCCTCCGGGCGCTCCGGTTTCCTCCCACATTCCAAAGACATGCAGGTTAGGTGGATTGGCGATTCTAAATTGGCCCTAGTGTGTGCTTGGTGTGTGGGTGTGTTTGTGTGTGTCCTGCGGTGGGTTGGCACCCTGCCCAGGATTGTTTCCTGCCTTGTGCCCTGTGTTGGCTGGGATTGGCTCCAGCAGACCCCCGTGACCCTGTGTTCGGATTCAGCGGGTTGGAAAATGGATGGATGGATGGATATTTAACATGCTCTTATTATAGCTGTGCACCATTTGCTATATTTAACCTTATTAAATACCAAATTGCCCATTGAAGCTCAGTGAAGAAATCAGATGTCCAGAGCCTCAGGATATGATTGTCATCAAGTTCATCAAAATTTTGAAATTTGTGATGGACTGCATAGATCTATTAGTTTGTTTTACAAAATACTTTGTTCTCAAAAAACTAAAATGCATATTAGTGGTAGAGGCTGGGGCTTAGTACATTTCCAGGACCAACACGAGACAGTGATCAAAATATTGAGAAGATTCATTTTTATTGTCTTCCAAGCTTTAGGGAAGAATATGTTCTCGAACTTGATAGGTATCCATCTTCCAGCAACATACAGGATACGGTGTAATGGCTCATGACTGCTGTACTTCAGTACTGACATACAGCAGAAAGCCCTTTGGGCAGTTTATTTGGATGATTAACTTATTTTACTTCCTACACATACCTCAGAGGGATATATACAATAATCAAGGAAAAGCACTGCAATGAGGTCAAAATTCTGACTTCACATTTTCAATAAATTTGAAATCTCTGAACACAATCTGACCACTTTCTTAGTGCTGTCTGTCAGTGTCAGAATGTGTACGCAAAAAATCAAATTAAAAAACAAATCACTCAATCTAAAGGAAATGTTAGTAGGATTTCCTAGTTATTAGCCTCTTAAAAATTCAAGAAGCCTATTGATTTTGGTTAAAAATTTTCCAGTAAATGATCATTCTACTGATAATTCTGAGATAATGATTTCAAGTTTCTGCATCACATCTGTGCTCCATCTGCAGCATGTTTGAGGAAGAATATTATTTTTTCACTTAAATATAACACAGGCCTACAATAACAGTTGTGAGCTTGATCAGATGTAAAGTACAATTTTTATTAACTCAACATGTTCTTAATGGCAAATTATGTAATGGGTTCATGTGGACATTTAATTTGTCCGTCCACTACATAGCACATGCTGGTAAAACCTGTTATAAAATTTCAGAAATAATTCCTCATTAAGTTAACGCTGAATCCGTTTATTAATTTAGGCAAGCAGTATATAGATTTTGACAGCTACTATTGAAATAAATGTTTCTATACTTTGTTGTTTAAAATACAAATTGTAGTATAAGCCATCCATTTCTTGGTGGTGGCTGACTAAATTACATGCACGCAGATACAAACATCAACAGAAACTTCTGGGCTTTAGTGTTTAGACATTCAGAGATGCAAACTCTATTAAAAGTAAAAAACAGTACTTTATGTTTAAATTACCACGATGAAAAAGCTCACCATTTGAAGCCATTAAATATTCTCTCAAGTCTAGGGTTCTGTTGACTATCCTGCCACTCTTCCATTTATACAGTGGGAAAAATAAAATATTGAACTCGTCAACGTTTATTTCTGTAAATATATTTCTAATGGGGCTATTGACGTGAAATTTCCACCAGATGTTGGTAACAACACCAGTAATCCTTACATGCAAAGATATCAAAACAAATAAGTCTAAATTAAGTTCATATTGTATATAATTTCATTTCAATTTATTGTGGAAATTTAAATAGAAAATGTGAGGAAATGATGAGCATTCATACATTACATTTACTTGTTTTGTGTGTTAGCGAACAATGTGGCCAAGTTTAAAATAACAAAAATATGGTCCTTCCAATTACAGAACTAAATGAACTCTCTTACCTGTACCAGCAGATCCTCGACCAGGACGTGTTTGGCTTATGCTGTCCAAAACTGTGAAAGAGCGTCGATATGGAGTGTCTGACTGAAACGAAGATTAAAAAAATGTTTACTGTATGCTTTTTATTAATATAAACTGATTTTTTCCAGTGCATTAGGACATGTTATTTTATAATCCTATAAATTCATACATTATAGCTTTGAATTCAAATATCTGGTAAATTTATGCCTGTGACATGTATGGGAAGAATATTAGAAAGCAAAAATCAACCAACAAATTCTGTATGATTAATTCAACTTCCATACTGGTAAAACAGAGCATTTTCATTTTTACTTTTAGAAGTAAAACAGAAACAGTTTCTCACAAAGAAAGGAAGGACACAAAAGCCAACTGAAGAAGTGAATAATTGAAACAAAAATACCAGCACTTTCAACCAGCAAGATAATAAAATTGAGGGGAATAATACCCTGAACGTGTGTGTTGTACTCGGCCGAGAGAGTAAATCGAACCCTTGTAGTCGGTCTTTTGAAGGGAGACCTCCCATGTCATCAGTCAGGGCACTGTGTGCACGACTTGGAGTACCCCAGTGCTTCTGAAAATAAGATCTTCATGTTAATGGTTGACATTTGTAGTCCTCATACTGCGATTATAAATGAAATGTAAATCAAATATTCTGGCCTCCAACAACAAGACCATGAACTGTACTTGTCGATTAAGATAACATGGCTTAATTTAAGGCCACATGGGGCAGATGCTTAAATCCGAGATCAATGAAGAAAAAATTCTGAACAACAAAAGTAAAGAAAACAGAGATACAGTATGAATGTATGTATGCTAGGTGGCATACAAGCAAGCATTTTACATCTCTGTTCACTTTTACTCCTTTCTAAAAACAATTTGCCTGAAAACATCCACATTCTACTTACAAGTTGCTGTCGACTGCTATGCTGCTGTACATTTGAGTGTTCTGGTTCACCAGTACTAATCGGTGGGAGAAGGTTATTTCTGCTCAGAGGCATTGGTGGGGAAGACAGACGGTCATTTGCCGTGGCTCTGAAATCATTAAAAACATAATGTGAGGAAACTTTTGTACAGAATAAAAACCAAAGACAACCAACTAATACAGTCTTAATCAATGAACATTCTGGGTTTTCAAACAGCCTTTTAAAAACAACTGTTATTTTCTAGGAAATTATAGTTTTTTTTACATCCCAAAAGCAATGCTCCGACTTTCCTAATGAATTCATTTGAAATGCTTTCCAAAAGTAAACGGCTAAACGTTTACTAGCATGAATGCGCTGTACTTTATATACTTCACAGATCAACAGTCCACTCTTGAAAATGAAAGGTGCCATTCTTTAATGGTTTTCTCTAATCAGATATACAACAAACATTTACTAAATAAGTCAGTCATTTGAGGTGTGCAAATTAGCATCATATTTTAATTCTTATTTTGTCCTATTATGTGAAGTCTCCTCTATGTTTCCCAGTTTTCCTGCCACATCCCAAAGACATAAATGTAAGGTTATGAGCGTGTGTAGGTGTGTGTTTGATTGTGGCCATAGACACACTAGTGCCCCACCCAGCGTTAGTTCCTGAAAGCATCAAACACTGCTAAGAGAGGTTTCTGCCATCACTTGATTTCTACAAAGTTACTAAGGAAAATGTATAGCCTGCCTACTTTATATGAAAGTCAAGGCCACATGCTGCAGTGTAAAAGCATAAGATGGTATACACAAGCAGAACATTCAGTTATTTCAATTAAGTGAGCTGTACTGTTTTCTATCCAGATATTTCTTAAAGACAACAAGGCCCGACATGTGCTTCATCAACTTAAATGCAAATTTGACTCCAAACTCCCAATTTCTTACTGTGCGAAATATGAGATATTTTTTTCAGTAGTCACCATGAAACGAAGCCCTTAAATTTTTTTTTTTTTTTTTTTTAATTGGTAATGTTGTCAAAGCTTCTTCGTTCAGTGCAAGAGACAGCAGAACAGTAGAAAAACATTCTACAAAACTTATGTATGACAGGGAAATTACTACAAGATATAATATCACTTATCCTTAACTTCTGAAGGGTTTTGAGTTTCATTACTGGTTAAGCATACTGTACATATTTGCAATATTAAACAATGAATCCTGGATCAGTCCCATTTTTACATTTTGAAATTTTAGTGACTGGTGTCACATCACTAGGAACAACAAAATTAACACTAGAATATCTGTGCATTTATAGGCACTAAAGCCACCAATGCTACATAAACTAGTATCCTTATTCTCACTAATACCTTATCAGATTAGCATCCCATTTGTCGATACCCACTGCCCTGTGCCCCTACAAACACCAATAGTCTAAAATCGCTTGAGTGATGGTGGAAACAAACTATTTCTTGGAACACAGCAGACCATATAGATTTTCAATTAAATATTAACATGCATGTTCTACTCACGTTTCTACTCAGCATAAAACTATCTCAGTATTTAACTGTGAAAGGCAATATACTGTAATATAAGAGCTTACTAGAGTTTTATTATAAAATGAATTAAAAATTTAATATTTTCATGTTTAAATAGTTTGATATTTACAGCCATAATCAGATAATCACACAAACAGCAAATGGTATATCAGCTGATCACAAGGCAGTACGCATCATCAGTCTGCACAGATATTTGAAATTACTTTGTTGCATCTTCCCACCTAGCAATGCACCTGTACTTTCCGAGTGACTGCTTTCTTGGCCATTTCTTGGTGTGTTGCCTTTATCTAGGCAACAGCTTCCATCTCTCCAAAAATGGTCAAGTATTATCTTTCTTAAATAGGGAATAGTGTTTAGCATATATTTGCTATTTAGATTATGGTCTATCCAAAAACTGTAGCCAAATTTTCTTGGTTTGCACGACATTCAGTGAGAGAAAGGGTGTCAATATTTCATCAAGAATAACTGTTCATCAATATCTATTTTCTCACTTTGTACATATTGTCTGATATAGCAGCAAAGCTGTCAGTACTATGAGGTGTCACTTAGGGAAAAAAAGACAAACATTTCAGGAAGCATCTGCTGTGAAACCATTTTATCTGTACTGTATGTCATTCAATATGTGGTTTTTTTTTTTAACCCTAAACGAGGTCTCATGTAAAGTCATGATTCATATTTCACTGGAACTGCTGGCTTCTGCCATTCTACAATCTCAGGTGTGTTTCAGAATCACACAAGCAAATAAAACTGTTTATTCTCACATTTACATAAATTGAGGGAAACTTTGTGAGCAGGCCACCTTGCATTTATTTAAAATTCTCTTTGATCATGGCTTGCTCCAACTACTTTAAGCCATCTTCACTTTTTTCTACATGAAAAGGGATGCTTTAGTTTTTGTTTTTCCTGTTTTCTTTTTTTTTTTTTTTTTTATAAAACTCGAGTTTTTTTATCTCAAGATTGATTTTGAAGTTATTTGTTGTATAGGTTCTGCAAATTTTATCTTTTCAATTGTATCTTGTTACTTTTTTTTTTTTAAACTTTTTAATTTTATTTCTACAAAGTGATGATAGCACATGTCTCATTACACGAGATGCTTACTCAAATTTTACAAATTTTCTCGTTGAATGGCACCTCATATGTGATTACGTTCCATGTTGCATCAGTCCCTCCGGTTTCAGCCACATATTGTATAATCTTGGATGTATACCAAGTATTTTTAATTCGCACAGGCAAAGAAAGCCAACTTTTATTCACACATTTTCAGACATGTATTGTCTGTGAAAGGAATTGCTTTCCAGCACACTGTTCTATACTTTATGGGTTATTTCATCCACTATTTTTTATCTTTTCCATTCTCCATTTAGAAACGGATACTGACCAGGGACTTTGTAGTGTCAATTTTGTGGAAAAACATACTTTCAAACGAATTTATATGTGTTTTGCACCAAACTGAAATAAGGGCAGCACTGAACCACATAACCAGTTGCATTGCTTTACAACATATGCATCTTTTTTCTATAATTATTGTCCAGTTGTCTGCAGAAGAGGCTGCAGACCTGGCTAGCAATGTTCAATATTATCAATAACAGCAACAGAACTGGATTTTTCAAAGAACAATATAAATGAAAATGCAGTCAAGTGTGAGTAGGAGGAGAGTAGCTTTCAATTGTATTATCTGTGACAGATTGAGGGGTCTTTAGGTGCCAAAAAAAAAAACTAAAGGAAATTTATTTTGGAGTTATAACAGGGGCATTTTCAGAGAAGCTATTTAGAAAAAAGTCAAGGATGAAAAGAAGCATAACAGGCACACTCATGTAATGATTTAAAAATTAAAATGCCAACACCCATTAATATGGTAAATGACACTTCGAGTGTTTAAAGGCTAATTTATGTGCCTAAGAAGCTTACAGCCGTGTTCCTCGAACGACCTCATCGAGGTAGACAGTAGATCCTGACTGGGTCAGGCCAGAGTTGATAGGGTGCAGTGTACGAGGCAGAGGATTGCGCCTCCTTGCAGACTGTGGAAGACGGGACAGAGAACTGTTCTGCTCTTGTGGGCGCCTTGGACGGGGTTTATTTGAGGAAACAGTGCTTGAACCAGGACGGGCAGTTGCTTCAGTTTCCCTGAGAATGTAAAATATAGTTATTATTACTGAAAAAAATGAAAGGCTGAGATCATAACAAAAAAATGAATCAATTACACCACAAATATGCCACCTATATTGATATGCATGTAAATTAAATGTTCATTATTACAGTACATGTTTTTTAAAGCTATGAAATTCAGGTTGTGATTTGATGATTTTTTCAATGAGCAAATTTTGCCTGGATTTTAAATATATAGAAAATGTAAAATTTTACATACCTTTCAATATAGAGTAAACAAACAATACACCACTATAGACAGTAAGCATTGTAGCACAAAATCTTAATATTAAAATGTCCTACTGTATTCTGTCAGGCACTGGCAGGTGTCTTTGTTGTAATGGTATTCCCTGGATAACAATTAAGTCATTAAGACTATGCTGTTGGCTTCCAGTCAAACTGTGTGCTCGAGCAGCCTAGGGAAAAATAAATAATTACACAATATAATAATAGTAATAGTTT
This sequence comes from Erpetoichthys calabaricus, assembly GCF_900747795.2. NCBI lineage: Eukaryota > Metazoa > Chordata > Cladistia > Polypteriformes > Polypteridae > Erpetoichthys > Erpetoichthys calabaricus. Next base: position 225,005,318 of record NC_041395.2, on the reverse strand, counting down.
TGAAACAGTCATGGTGAAAATTGACAAGAATGATTCATTCAAAATGTGTTAGTTATAATTATTTTGCTGTATATGAAAAAGTGCAAAACATTAAGAAAACTGTAACAATCAAATATGGATTTAAAACGCTAAGAATATTGAAAATACTGAAAAACAGATTATGCAGAAATCTAAGATTTAAGGAATTCTGAAAAGAAAACCCAGATTAAAAGATGAAAGGTCCACCAGAGATCATTTCTAGACTATTAAACAGGATCAAAGCATCTTCTGTGTTAAAGTGGCCCTGACATTTAAAAAAAATCAAAAAAAAAAAAAAAGTTCCAAGAATAGAATTAAAAGAGTTAGAATATCATGTCTTCAGTTCATAGGAATTTACTATGATTTTATGTTCCGTCTTTAAAATGTATTACTCTTTGATAATCAATTAGTGCAGAAATTAAAAATGATTGTGTTTGTCAGCCTCTACATAAGCAGTCCTAAATCTAGATGTAAGGATAACCCAATATTTTTGTCAGGATTTACCTTAATACAAATAATCATATAAATTTCTGTTAAACATGTTAAAGAATAATGAACTTATCCCCTATGTTACTTTAAAACTACATTTTTTATTTCAGATATCAATATTTTTAATTCCGTCTATACTAACTGATGCCTGTTAATGTCCGTTTCTTAGCTCAAAGTTAAGCAGTCTTTTGCAGTTATGTCAGCAATACTTGCTATAACTGCTGTGATTAATCAACATTTATATAAAACATTATCAACAACACGCCCAATTACAAATTGCATTACAAAATCTTAATGTGAAATGCAAACTGCAGTCTTTCAATTTCCCCCATGCAATCTGACGCAGTTTGAATTGTTCTGTAAGAAGGAATGGATACATTGCTAAATCCAGATGTGTTGGAATGGTACAGGCAAATTCTAAAAAGAATTAAGACACCTCTGTTTTATAAAGTGTACACATATCCTAAATATTTTGTTTGTTTTTATCTCATTAAATTGAAAATATATTGGTTACTTCAATAAAATTCTGTCCATCCACTATCAGAGCTTACATTTTCCATTACAGCCTTAATAGCTGGAATCTACCCCCATAAACCTCGAGTAAAACCTTGGCTGATAAAACCGTCTATACTGGGCACACTCATTCCAGGCTAAACTCCACATAAACAGCAAGCATGAAAGAAGACAAAAAATGCTGCCAGTGTGCCATGATGTTATTATAGTCTTTTTAAACAGAATAAAAGATTATACACTTTTATTACTGTATTCAGTCATCCTCAGCTCTTTGAAACTCTTATGAATAAATAGTTTTACACAGATGAATTACAAAGGGAAAATTTTGTGTACTGTCCTTTTTCTGTTTTCATGACCTTTAAATTTATTTGCAGCACCTGAACAAACACTAGATTTTAAAATATGGAAATGGTTTTGTGTCAAAGTAAATCTTTAGTAAATGTGATATTTACTATCGTTCCATCCATCCATCGATTAGCAAACCTGTTTAATTCAATTCAAAGTCAAGGAGGCCAAGGCTTGTCACAGCAGCAATGGGTATCAGGCAAAAACCAAATCCTGATGTGGCGACAATGCATTTCATGGCATATTTGTGCACACACCCATACTCACACCATCCCAATAAAGAATTGTTAATTATGCTATTATGTACATCTTTGGAATGTGGGAAAACTAGAACACAAAGAGAAAAATTCTCATAGACACAAGTAGAACTGGCAGATTGCCTGCAGACAGTGACTGGACGATTTACTAAACACAGAACTGGTGTGAGTTAAAGGAGAAATGTTTCACATTAACAAAGTTTTACTTTATAAGTTAAAATGTAGACTTTTTAGTACAAAGGTTACACTGTGGAATGCAGAAAGGCTAGAAGAATTATTTGTCCAGGACAGACTGACAGAAAAAAAAAAAAAAAAAAAACACCCTTAACTAATAGTTACTGGGTGTCCAAGATTTATAGATACTCTTTGCATTTTAATACTGTCTCAGTTTAACTTGAAACCTGCTTAAAGTAACTGTGCTGGGCTCCCTTTGTATAAATGAGCCTTCAATCCATCCTGAGCTTCAACTGATAATTTAATAAACAGGAAATCTCTGACAGAGTCATCAGTGCTAACCATGGCACCATTGGGCTATCCTTTAACAAGATGTACTCTAAAATCCAAATGTAGTCTTGTGTTTACAGGATCTTGTCTCAAGACACCAGCATGAGCTGTGTTTTCACATTATTTTTTTGTACAACACTAGGCTAATATTCTCCTCCAAGATGCCATTTGTTAAAAGCTTGATTGACTATACCCTATATGCAGCTCCGCACTTTTTTTTATTTTATTTAGATGAAGAAAAATCAAACATGTCATGATTAATATTTGATCAGAAAAAGTATACTGAATTCCAGTGTACTTAAGCGTGTGCCAAATCAAAACAAATAAATCAGCAAACTTTAGAAAATTTTCTAGATTCTACATAAACATTGAAATAATATTAACAACTAGAAAAAATATTGTCTGCAGGGATACACAATGCAAAAGTTGCTTGTGCCCCACACAGCATTACATACAGTGGAAGACTTCCTTGTCTTTTTGGACTTCCTTCGAGACTTAGGCTGCTGGCTCTTGGTGGGTAATAAAAGAAGATAGGAAAAATCAGGAGATGTTTGACAGGGTTTGGAATAGGTCGGATTAGGAGAAAGAGAAGAATTGGATAAAAAAATAAACAAACAAACGTTAACAGAGCAAGAATGATGAATAGTAACAAGATAAAAGTTTATATGACCGGAGCAGTATTTTGAAGAAGAAAAAAAAAATTTCTGTTTTATATACATTGTGATACACAATATACTGAATGCTAACCTGCATTGCGGGATTTGGAGTAGAAGATAGCTGTCGAGCCTGGGTCACCTGTGGTGCTACCATAGTCAAGGCAGAGAACAGCATGAATGGACTCGAGTAATCCACCTTTTTTGCAATGGTCACTGCATTTCGCTCATCATCTATGATAAAGAACATATATTGACATGAAGCAACTAGAGATGAGGCAGCTAAAACCAAAAATAGTATAGGTTTATATCTAACATCGAGATATAGTCTAAAGAGTCTCAACATTTACATTTAAATGCTGAGCCTAGAAACCCCAAACACAATCTTCCGTAGGTATGAAAACCTATTAAGACAATCAGTTCACTAAAGATTTTAAAACTGTAATGTAAAAAATACCATAGGCATAAAATTTGTCCTGAACTTATCATTGGTTTGCTAATATTTCTAATGTATTGTATTCCTAACCTCTAATATACAGTATGTGACACATTGCTAAGGAAAAGTTAAACTTAGATCACTGCAAGTATGTCTCAGAAACCTCTAACAGAGGCACCAGAAGAAACTTTAAGTAGAGGGTGCTGTTAAAGGAAAGTCCATTTTTGACATCATTACCTGTATTAATGTTTTGAAGAAAGTTTTGTTCATCTCCTACATTAATTATGTGCCACACCATGTGTATTTAAATTACTTATACATTTTATAATCAAAACAAGTTAACTATTTCCAGGGTTACACTTTAAAAATTGACATAACTCGAGCAACTCCACTTCAAGATCATGCAAAAAGAAATAGACAACAGCCCCCAAAATCACTAATTTTTCATATTAGTTTGCCTCTAAACAGACTTCTGGTATTAAATAAGCTATCTATCAAAACAAAAGTGCAATACACGCCTTATGAACTTTTCTAAAATATATCACAAACAAAAACAATGTACAGTGATCCCTCCTCGATCGCGGGGGTTGCGTTACAGAACCCTCCCACGAAAGGTGAAAATCCGCAAAGTAAAAACCATGTTTATATGGTTATTTTTATATATTTTAAGCCCTTATAAACTCTTCCACACTCTCAAACATTTTCCCGTACAGTTACCGTATTTACTCGTGTACCACACGCCCTCGTGTAAGACGCGCACCCTAATTTTTACAAAGAAAATCACAAAAAAAAATTTGCCCCGTGTATGATGCACATTGTGATTGTATAGGAAGAGTTTAGGGCACGTTTTCCGCAAAATGCCCTTCTGTTTTTGATGCATGACGAAAGAGCGAGCAAGCGAGAGAGAGTGCAAGCAAACGAGCAAGAGAGCGAGAGCAAAAGAGCAAGACCGTGAGAGAGAGACAGCGAGAGTGAAAGAGCAAGAGAGAGAGAGAGCGCGAACGAGAGAGAGTGCGAGCGAACGAGCAAAGAGAAAGAGAGAGAGAGAGAGAGCGCGAGCAAGAGAGAGAATGAGCGAGAGAGCCCAAGCAGAACAAGTACACATTACAGAAAAAAATTTCCTTGTGTATGACGCGCACCTGATTTTCTAATGATAATTTTCGGGAAAAAATGTGTGCGTGGTACACGGGTAAATACGGTATACAGCATAAACCCTTTATATTCTCTTAGATATTAGGTAAAATGCATTGAAATTATGTATGTAAACACACTGTTTATATACTACACACAAACATACGTATTGTATATCATTGAGGAGTTTTATTTAATACGTAATACAGTTTTAAACACATTGTAATAATACATATTTTAACAAAAATAATTTTATATTTACTGTATATACAATAATGCACTCGTTTTACTTACCCAGTTAAACTAGATATATTATGATTATTCCCTTTAGTATTAGTATCATATTTCTAAAATACGAACACTGCAGTCATGCGCCATTTGCATTCTGGTAATGTTTACATTCTCAACTGATTTCGGCTGGTAACACCGCCAATTGTTGCCAGTTGTAAAATGGTACAGTTACGGAACATAATTTATTACTGGTATTATTATTATTATTAAGAAAAATGTAGTTTATTGATTAGGTAATATAAAAATAAATGAAAAATCTAAAACATGTAAATATAAATAAAATCTAAATGTTATGTTAAAGATATGATAGACAGGCCACCAGCAATAAATACGTAGCCTACAATGCAAGAAAAACTGTATAAAATATGTGTACTGTTACACTAAACGTACGTACATGTACTAAGTACGTAGAAAATTAGTTATGGGTACTCACCAACAGCGAAACACGTTGATGCTGAATGAGCGAGACGAGATGCTGACTAACTCAAAACAGAATCGAGTGCTGCTCTCCGTCGCTGAGCCAATCAGCACCCAGGAACTTAACCACATGCTCTGACTGGGTAGCTTCTCAGCCATCCACCAATAGCGTCCCTTGTATGAAATTAACTGGGCAAACCAACTGAGGAAGCATGTACCAGAAATAAAAAGACCCATTGTCCGCAGAAATCCGCGAACCAGAGAAAAATCCACAATATATATTTAAATATGCTTACATATAAAATCCGCGATACAGTGAAGCCACGAAAGTCAAAGTGCGATATAGCGAGGGATTACTGTATAGTCTCAGGCATTATTAGGAAAATCTACACAGCACCTGTCCATGATTGGACCGCTCGTTTACCCCTTTTAAACCTGTACCTGACTAGAAAATTGGAAGCTGATGAATGTCATTCTACACTGAATCAGACAAAATTAAGAATAAAATATAACTGATGTCTTAGTTAAAATGGCTCTTAATAGCCACATATTTAATTTAAGGAAAGAGCAGAATGTTAGCATATCCTTCTAGATTAAAGACTGTTGCCTAGTCTGAAGAATCTCCATTTGTGTTGCCACATGCAGACAGAATGTGGCATAAACAGTGAGAATCAATGAATCTATCCTACCTTGTGTCAATGGTAAAGCTTAGTGGTGGAAGAGAAGTGGTGTAGGAAGTGTGTTCTGCAAACACACTAGGCCACTTAATAACAAAAGAGTATCACATGAATGCCAAAGTTTATGTAAGCATTGTCATTGACAAGTAGATCCATTTATAGGCACAGTCTACCCTTTTTCTAAAGGATATATCCAACAGGATAATTTCCCTGTGACTTTAGTTTTCTTCAGTTGTTTGCCTTTTAAGATCTCATGCTCAGAGAGCAATTTTCGAATGAGATGTAAACAAGAGGTTCCTAGCATGAACGTGTAGGAAGTGTGTGGTACTATGATGTTGGCATGGATTAAATTAACAAAATCCATAACTGAAAGAATTCTGGCTGTCTGGAAGCAAAGGTTGGGTCTTATCAGGAATCAGATAGGTGAACATAAGAAGATGGCCACAGACTACATGAATATATGGATATATAGGCAGATAAGAGAAATAAGGATACCTGGCACAGTCAGTAAAGGGATTGTGAATGGGCATAGTTGGTACAGGAAAGCTTAGGTTTGCAGGACCACAACAAGGTGCTCCAAACCCCAGTACTAAATCCAGGATTTGGCTAAAAGTAATCCTAGTACGGGGTTTAAAACCATTAAGAACACATGGGCTTGCTGAGTGTGGTCTCAGGGGAGACAAAAGACAAACTTTTAAAAGGCAAGAGAAAGAGAGGCACAAGGTAGGGATACAGATGGGAGGTAAAAGGTATTTGGTATTTCTCTTTGGTATCTCTAAAGCAGGGGTCCTCAATCATAGTCCTGGAGGGCCGCAGTGGCTGCAGGTTTTTGTTCTAACCCGGTTGCTTTATTAGGAAGCAATTCTTGCCAATAATTTAATTTCATGGCTTGTTAGTGCTTTAACTCTGCTATGTCAGGTAATTCTCATATCCAAGATTTTCTTCCCCTTTCTAAGGATATCATCCAAATGATTTGAAGGTTAAAATGGCTGAGTAATTCTCAGTCCTTCACTTTTTTCTCTTCACTTTCCTTCTAAGTATTTAAATCAAATAGTGCATGATAAACACACACAGGTGTAAATGGTAACAAGGTAAATGGAGAAATGCTGGTTTCTTTTGTCATTAGCATCTTATTGCTAATAAGGAGCAATTAAAAAACAAGAATACAGCTGTTTAAGACTAAAACAACAAGGGTTCAAAATCTTAACGTGCGAGACAACTAAAGTGAAGCAGAAGTGTTACTTGAGCAATAAGTGCTTCTTCTTAAGCAACTGGGTTGGAGCAAAAATCTGCAGCCACTGCAGCCCTCCAGGACCGTGATTGAGGACCCCTGCGCTAAAGGAAGAAGTGAGCAGGCCATCTTAACTGCTAGAAAGGTGTTCAAACCTGTTAAGTCACACACTGAATGACAGCAGAGTTTTGGTGTCCTTAAGTTTTGTTTTTTTTTTTTTTTTTTTGCATTTGGGTTCCTCTTGAGTTTGTTCTTCCATAGTATTTATTTTAGTCTAATAATGACCATACCTTGGCTTCCATGGTGTTCTATCTGGAATCAATGTCAGCATTAACATGCACCTAATCTGCCACAATATATAAAATATTAAATGTTAATAGCTAGTAGCTAATTCAGCAATTATAGTAAGTGATGAGACAACATGGATATTATTTCAACAAAGTATCTAAAAATTTTGACTCTCATCTCTGTTATTCTACCTTGTTTATATTGGCATTAGTTTTAAAGCAGCTTAATTTTTAATCATCTTTATAATATTACTAACAATAAACTTTGGCTGCAGCCCCCTAGAAATACCCTTTCCCTCACATATTACTTCTAATGATAATAAAAAATACTTCTAATGATAATAAAAAACATTATATTCATTGCAAGCCTAAACAGCCTTCAGATCATCCAAAGCAAATGCACCAGTAGCCACATATTACAGCTTGCCTTGCATCATCAGAAATCAAATGGAGCAAGAATGAGGGGTGCCAAAGAAAAATGGCATACAAAAGATCCCCATTCCTAGTCTAATCAATAAGAAGGGCCAGTGGGTTGGACATTTCCTGCAAGAGTGTGAACTGCCTCATCCGGTCAGCTGCCTCCAACACCAAGTTAAAGTAGACTAGCATGAAGGATTGGTTGGTCATTTGAGGTACTGGAGGGGAGAAGAACTTTGAACTGCTGACATGATGAGTTTGGTCAAGACAATCGTCCTTAACACTGACAAAGAACGGAAGGCAATAAAAGGGCTGCGTTATTAGCCTGGACTTAAAGCCACATTGCACACTTGTTTCTGCTTTTCAAAGACTTTTTGGGGGAAACAGCGTAGTAGTCTGTTAAATTCCACGACAGAATCTTTTCTTTACTCTACCCTAAGTATAAAATAGTTGGAAAATATATAAATTGAGTTCATTGGTTGGAAAAGTGGACCCACATGGTCACAAATGATACAAAACATACAAGCAAATCTATGGCAGAAAATCTGAAAAATAAGAAATTTAACATTATGGCTGGATTAGCAAAGTCCAAATCTAAACATTGCTGTGGCACAGAAATATAAGCAGTTCTTTGGGGAGGTCTGGGCCAGATTTCCTGACTAACTTTCACCACGGCTAAGTGTTTATGATTCAAATATCTTAAAAATAATGAATAAAAGTCATATACATGGTAAAGAAGGTAGGAAAAAAAAAAAAAGGTACTGCTCAGCGCTACAAGTGCTTTCCTCAAATTAGCAAAAATGCACAGAAATGATCCTAAACAGCACTGAAATAATGTACTTTGGAAGATAAATCAAAGTCAGACTTTTTGACTAACCAGCATTTCCTTATGTCTAGAGAAACACTAACACCACAGCAAGAAAGCTACACCAACGGTCTAGCATACTGTAGAAAAATCAGACAGGGAAAATTAGATTTCTATTTAGGAGAGTAATAATAATAATAACAATAATTCTTTACATTTATATAGCGCTTTTCTCACTACTCAAAGCGCTCTCTTCCTAATAATATACTACTTGTCAAATGTTTAAGAACATTTCAGTTTTTCTTCAAATTTAATCAGTTGAAATGCAATGAATGACCTAAAATGGTGAAAAGGTAAGCAGTAAACTGCCAGAGATTTACATTTTTAACGCTTTAGCAAAAACTGAAAAAAAGGAAATTTCAGAATATTACAAATGTGCCTTTTTCGGGGGACAACTAATAGGTTACAACCTACAGATGTTCTGCAGAAAAGTAAATTAAGCTTTGTAAGTTGATGAAAACAATTTGCACAGGTGTATCAACTTCTGTTCATTATTTTAACACCCTCTGTTTCTCTTCAAGCAGACTGTGTTACTTTACCCTCTGAAGTACTACTTGGACAATATTACACTGTAGAAAGTTGAACATTCCAGTAATAATGGCAATGAAATAGCAATTAGCAAATAAAATGAGGCACAGCTCTATGACACTTAGAAGTGTAATCCTTTCATTAGAGAAATTGAAAAAAAAATCAAAGTGTCAGTGAGTACGGTATCCTACACAACCCAAAGGCAATTGGAAACTGAAAGAAACACTGACAGGAAGAAATCTGGAAGACCCAACGTCAGAACCCAATCAGAAGACAAGTTTCTGGGGATCACCAGCTTGCATGATAGGCGCTTCACAGCACAACAGTTTCAAGAACAGCTTAACAGTGGTAAAAAAAAAGCTAGTCTCAGTTTCTACTTTGAAGAGGAGACTTTGTACTGCAGGTTTGACAAGGTGAGTAGCAGTACGAAAGCCATTTCTTAAAGGACAAAATAGGTCCTTGAAATGCCTAGTGAACTACTGCAGATGGGACAACTTTGTTAACCTAAATTTTTAATGTAAACCTCTGACATTTTAGTGCTAACGTTTCCACCATCTTAGGTCATTTATTACATTTCAACTGATTACATCTGAAGAAAAACTGGAAAAACTAAGGTGTTCTAAAACTTTTGATGGGTAATGTATATATTAATATATAACATAATATATATATATATTTCTAAACCTGCCACAATCCCTCTAACATGTTCCCCAAAATTCACAATCTAAAAAATTCTACCATGACAACTGGAGTTAAAAATTTGTTTAGTCACAGCACAGGTGGAGGCTAAGTTCTGCTTCCAAAACCTCTTGACAAATACCTCCCACAAAGCAGATGTATAATGAATAGGATTATCTGTAATAAGAAGGATCGAGAAGGAAGATAACTTTCCTGGTTTACTTGTGGATTCAAAACAATGAGTCAGGAGAATGAATGATAAAGAGTTATGGTCTGTTGGAAAGCAACATCTGTTAGAAGATAAAGATGAAGGTAGCAAAACAGCCCTCAGTAACGAGTTGTTAAAGAAGACTCTGGAGGCAGTTTACTTGATATAATACATGAGTTCAAACAAACCACACGTGAACAGTAAATAATTAGTGTTAATATAAAATGACCATTAGGAGGTGGAAGAAAGACACAACTGATTTAATATTACCAGTCAGTACCACTGGAGACTGTTTAGGGTATGGTTGGCAAAACTGCCATTAGAGATATTAGATTTGATTTCTTTGAATATGAGAGTGCTAGAATGAACATCTAATATCTAAAATAAAGGGGGGGATATATCCACCAGAAATGAATAATCATTATGAGTTATCTGTAAATGTGGCTTTCAAAACTCTGCATTATTAAAATAAAAGCATGAAGTGAATAATGCATACTGCAGCAACCATTCCTACAAATATTTGGTCATCTTTGTCATACTCATCGTTGACAGAATCAAATATTAAAAGGACACAAGCTTAACATGTCAAATGTAATGGGGTTTGGTTGTCACTTTAAAGTTCAGAATAACATGCATAAATGTAGAATATAAAGACTACAGAAGGGTATGGTACCAGAAACAGATCCCTCCCAGTGTCGGCGAACCAGCTCCTCCATGCAGCCAACAACTTCCCTCCACACCTCCTCAAACATGGTGTCCAGCACCGCTTCCTTCATGCAGTGAAAAGGTGTAACAGGCGGAAAGCCCATCCATTTTCTTTGAGACTGATAGTCACGTCTCTTTTCTGCTCCCTCTTCCTCTCTAGCAAAACAAAAGGGCATTACAGGTTGTTCAAAAAAATCCAGTAAGCATTCTAACAGACTTTCATACAGCATAATGTTACTAAAAGTGAAACTTTTACTCAGAAGTCTAATCTACAGAGCAGTAATGCTTTTCATAGTTCATTATTCTGCTAGTCTAAAATAAAAGCTGAAATCATAACATTTCATTTGAGAATATTACTTCTACTATCATGGACAACTTATAGACAAATCCAGGGACCCATACAAAGTGATATATTGTATTTGTAGAGTAAAGTCAGTATTTTGTATGGGACATAAGAAAGACAGAATTAAAACAGATTTTTCAATTGAATGCAAGTGTTACTAGAATAAGCACATCTGAAAGTTTTGAACACAATAACAGAGTTAAGTCTCCATATAGAGTGACTAGACTGATTCCAGGACTGCAGGTTTAGGAGTTATGAGGAAAGGCTGAAGTTAGTGAACCTTTCCAATCTAAGCAAACAGAGCTTATGCAGTGACATGACTAAAGTGTTTAAAATTATGAAAAAAATTAGAATAGTGGATCAAGACTCTTACTATAATTGAATTCAATAAGAACCCTGAGGCACAGTTGGAAACTTGTTAACAGCATATTTTGCACAAACATTAGAAAGTTTTTCTTAACACAGGGAACTACAGACACATAGAATAAGTTACTAAGAAATGTGGTGGACATTAGGACTCTAGAGGCATTCAAAACTAAACCTGATGTTGTTTTGGAGGAATCGTGTTGATAGGATTGGCACGCTTTGATGGGCTGAATAACTTGTTCTCATCAAAAGTGCTCCTAATGTTCTCATGTGCTCATCATTTTTTAATAGCATCCATATCCATATGTTCATATTTTGACAACTCCCTCATAAATGATTAGAGTAAATCATTACCTTGTTCATGTGTGACACAAGAAGGACATCTTTGCAATTGGTTATTTTTACAAATTACTGGGTTGTCAATATACAGTATATACTATACTTTAAGACAATGGAATGGAACAAATAGTAATGAAACTGTCAATTCCTTGTTAGCCATGTAAATTCATTCTTCTTAAAATGTTTAACCATATGCCATACTCTGTGCTCCTAAGCTTACTAATTATGGCCAGTTTACCTGTAATCATGTGGTGCAATTTTGACTCAAAATACGGTATCAATGTAGGAAACATCATTGTTGCCAAATGTCATAATACTTTTTTATGCCAGTCATCCTTATCTTATGCTGTGTTTATCTCATGAAAGTTACTTGGTATTTGGACCTTTAGACACCTTTACAGACCTTTCTTTACAGAATATTGACAATAGATTTTTTTTTTGTTCTTTATTTCGCCTTATACAATTTCTTGTATTAGAAATTTGTTAGTTTTCGCATACCCCTTGGGGTCAGAGCCCAGGGTCAGCCATTGTACAGCGCCCCTGGAGCAATAACAGGTTAAGGGTCTTGCTCAAGGGCCCAGCAGAGTAAGATCTCTTTTGGCAGTGACGGGGATTCGAACTGGCAACCTTCTGGATACCAGCACAGATCCTTAGCCTCAGAGCCACCACTCCGCATCCTTTGATTAAATACACCTCAAACATTCAGTAATATTCTTGTGGAACACATCTTTTACTATTGCAAATTAGTAATTTTTGTAAATGAAACCTTCCTGTCTTCCTTAATCTTTTAGCAATATTCATGGCTGAATCTATTCAATCTAGAGTTAATGAAGACATACACAGCATTTATATACTTTACTAACAACAGAGTGCATCCCTAAATTAACTAATTTGGGATATCATACCTTTTAAATAGAATCTCAGGTAATGAACGTAAATCTGCCATAGGCAGAATACACTCTTCATCAATGTGTGTAAAAAATATCAGACATCGCAATATTATGCCTTGACTAATGTAATCCAAAATATATCCAGGACAACACCTGAATTGTGAACAATGTTATCAAACACCTGCTTCGCTGTGCCATACCTGTAAGTTTAGGGAGTACCCTATACTCAAATCCTAAAAAGGAATTAATAATTACTCTCTGGTGACATTATATGGAGCAACACCTGGAGGGACAACACTCAGTAAAAGAAAAAAATCACTTCTATTATCCAACACTACTGTGCTTGCTTGTCGCCTTATCTTACTCAGTTGGAAGAATCATATTACATCCTCCAAAATTAGTGGGAAAATGTCTTATTTTTATTTAAAATTAGAGCGGTGTAAATATTCTCTGTGACGTACAGTTTAGGGTTTTTTTGATAACACTTTACATTAAGTGTCGATAATTACACTGTAACTACTATGTAATTACCTGTATAAGTACAGTGTAACTACGAGTTATTACTCCGTACTTACTGTATAATACAAAGTAACACTATAGTTAATTACTCAGTTGTCGTTGTTATTCCACAGTTTATATAATTACAATGTAACAATTTATCACTGATCCAAAAACAAGTGCATTTACATAGTTACATTGTATCTGTACTTTCAAAATGTAATAAAAACATCAGGGTATGTAACTACAACTATGTAACAGATGTCCCATGGTCTAGGCAGTTGTAATGGAGTTGTTATGGACACTTAATGTAAAGTGTTAATGTTTTTTTTATATAACTTACCAACATTAAATGAATGTTGTATTAAGATAAAGCCTTTGACGGTCTTCTGGATATCTGAACCTCTGAAACCTCTGGTCACAAACATTTCCGAACACATACAAATCGGGTTACAATCAAAAAGTTCGTCAAACTGTTGCATGTGTTCACAACCACACGCTCTGGTGGCAAACAAAAACACTGCCGGCCAGTTTCCCTTCCGGTTCGTACGCGTCAATGATTTCCGCATGTGTTCAGTCTCTCCCTGTACACCGATCTTGGTCAGACGTGCGTGCATTCGCTGTGAACTCTGTGTGCTGTATTTCGTGTGCTTTTGCATTAATTTTGCAATTAACCATGGCCTCTAAGCAAGTGAAGAGTTGTAGTGTTGGTGAGAAGAAAGGTTCAAAGAAAATTGAAATCCAATTAAAGAAAGAAATCATTGAAAAGTATGAGCATGGCGTTCATGTTACCGATCTTGCCGCCGAGTACAAGAAATCAAAATCTACTAGAAATCTACTGATTTTTAAATCGAAATCTTCTTTCACGGAGCCAGACTCTCCCTCAAAACTGTAACCTCCTCTCCACCCAGCTTCCTCCTCACTTCCTTCGCGCCAGAACTCGACTCATGCAAGGTTAGTTTTCTTGGTTGTTTATGGTTAGTTTTTGTATAAATTAAGGATTTTTCCCTGCGCTTAAAACACATAAAAAAAGTGTTTACAGCGAGTGGTTCGTAAGGGTGTAGCGCAAACTCTTGCAATGTTAGTTTTCTCTGTTGTTCAAGGTTTTCTCAGTGTTATTCAATGTGTTTACATTTAGTTTACTATTACACTGTGCATTCTATGGTATAATTAACTATTTTTGTGCTTAAAAATCTAAAAAAAAAAATATTTATATACAGTTCGTATGGGCTGGAACTGATTAATTGTATTTACATACAATCTTATGGGGAAATTACGTTCGGGTCGCATCCAGAGTTTTGGAACAAATTACAGTCGTTGTGTACTTGTGTGTAACTCATTGTAATTTGATAAATAAAATGAATACTAAAATGCATGGAACAAATAGGTAGGAAACGTGCTGCAAAATAACATGACTTGCACCTTTTATTTACACTGTTTCAGAACCAGTGCACATATGGGCCAAACCTGATTTTAGGACAAAATACTTTAGACTAGGCCAAACCAGTTTGCCAAAGTGGATAGGATGAACCTAGTTTGAACTACATTATCCCAAAAATCAATGTAGCACTCCCAGGACAAATGATTTGTCCTACTCTAAACTAGTTTGGCCTGCAATCATACTTTCTCAGGCCAAACCGATTCATGATATTGCTTCGGACAAACTGGTATAGCTTAATCTAAACTAGTTTGTCCTAAAATCAGGTTTAGCCTGTAACACATACAATCAAAATATGCAGCTATAACCTGAGTGGTTTCATCAATGTATTTCCATGATTTTCAACATGTTTCTACCACATTTTGTTCAGTCTGCAAGTGGCTAATTAGAGTGAGCTGAGGGAAATATGCTAAAATGGAAAATTGATATTTTACATATTTGTGAAAAGGGTAATATTTTTCACAGATGAATAACACAGGCACATTTAATCTACTAATGGCATTTAATTAGTACTTACTTATCCCTACAATCAAAAGCTAAGTACTCCTCTACCAATCCTTCTGCCTCAATCACTCCAGTCTCCTCATTCGGATTCACAATGTTCTCATCATTCCCAGATAATGTGTTATCTGTATTTGGCCTGGACACTGAGAATGGGACCTTCTTTCCAAGGACACTGAGCCTGGGAAAATCAAGACAAAAGCAAGATTGACAATTATGCAGAGCTGCTCAAGAAAGTGGTTCTTCAATAAATAGTGCATAAAACTGCAGCCATCAGATATACCAACTTATTATCATATTCAATTTGGGATGACTACAGAAGCTTTTTAAATTTATTTTTAGTATCATACTCAATTTGGGATGACTAGGGAAGCTTTTTAAATGTACTTTTAATATTATTTGAAGGCAAAACATGTCTTCTCTGGAATTACTTTTACCTAATGAATCACATTAGGTTAAAGTATCCCATCACATTGCTTTTCCACTAGCACAAGGAACTTAATGAGCTAAGTTTATGTCCACCGTCTTTTTCGGCAAATGATCCTTAAATTACCTGTGACATTTAGTGCTTGTTTGGGATCTACTTCAAATATAGAAGCCATTTTAATTGAAAAACTTTCAATGAAGCAATTACAATGTTGTGGCCATTGGTTACTTTAGCATGTGTTATCATTCAAAGGACATAACTACATTGTCTTGTATTAGTGCGCTGAGCACCAATTTCAAACTCTTGATTTGCTAAAAAAAATACAGAAATCCCTTGATTGTGATTGCTTTCTCAAAGTACAAATAATGTCTCCATTAGTATTCCTACCCGTAATTGGAAAAAAAAATCTTAAACCAAGAAATCATCCAGGTTCTGAGTCAGAGTAACAAATAAATAAATATACACAACTATTTAATAAACACTGATCCATTTATGAATCAAGCTGAATACAAGTTTTAGGTTTTATGGTGAGGCTACTCTGGCTTCACTGCTGCTGGGACCTACCTTCACCATTATATTCAGGTGAAAGAAATGGTCCCAGCAGAGGTTCATTGAACATGGAGAATTCAGTTCATTCTTTTAAGTACTGCTTGGAATTCTTCTTTTTTTTGCAATTTTATTCCTGTTTTTGTGGACACTGATATATGGATTACAATTTGGACTTGTTAGCTTTGGGTTGCCTTTTTGGGTAAATGCATTCTCGTCTTTTCAATTTTCCCTTTGTTTGCCATTTTTTGTACTTATTTTGTTCAATAAATTTTTTATTTATAAAGACTATTCATTGGCCTCATCCTTAAGAGCAGGGGCTTTAATGGTTTGCCCTCTGCCTCCAAGGACATTTTTGTTCATTCTGAACAAAAAAAAACAAAAACTTTTCAACTTTAAAAGCCAGTAACCCATTTTGGGGCAAAGCCTGCCTGTGGAGTTGGCAGTTAGGCGCCCTTGGATGATGCATATCTCTTGGCACATATGTTATACTAGCCGTCATCCGTGTCTCCACCCACGTAGTAATGAAACAGGACAGTGAGGAGGGCCCCGCCCGGCTCCCTACTCTTCACATCACACTTCCTCCTCCCCTCGTCCCGCAGCCTGTCTCGGATTAGCACGAATATATCGCTCCTGCAAGCGAACTATGAGAGATGAGAGAATTTTCAAAATCAACCAGAATGTTCAAGCAAATTATATAGAGAAAAAAAACCCAATCTAAATCTGTTAAGTAGTTCTCTCGTTCGCTAGCTAAGCGGAGGTAAGGTACACACCCTGAGGTTAGTGCGTGAATGGGGAGGGTCCTGCCCCCCTCCCCTCAGATTCATGCAAATAAATCGGTACCACAAACGAACTGATACACAGCGCAATGAGAGGTCACAAAATCAACCAGAATATTCAAACAAATTATAGAAAAAAAACCCGATCTAAACCTGTTAAGTAGTTCTCTTGAGAAAAGCGGACAAATATACAGACAGACGTTGGATTTTATACATATATATATACACACACGTATTATATATATATATATATATATATATATATATATAAAAAGAGAGAGAGAGAGACAATGAATATAAACTAAAAATAACCCAAATGGGAACAAACAAATTACACACAAATTTTCAAGCTACCTTTTAAACAAAAACATACGTTACAGTAAATCTACTAGAATATGCTCATGACAGGAACAATGTCTCTTTTAATTTTTATGCAATTAGCAATAGACATGTGCAACACCGAATTATATTTGCAAACAAAATAACACATATAAAAGATTTCAATTTCAAATACTTTTCTTAATTTTCCCCAGGATCTTTATGTGCTATTAAGAATTTTCTTTACAAAAAAAATCAAGACAATTCTGCAAAAATGTAAATATTATATTTACAGCATATAATAAACCTATAAAACTGTTTTACTATGTAAAAACAATAAAAATGATTTCTTAAGTTTACAGTTATTTGAGTATTCAAAGAGAAACAGAAGCAGCAAAAAGGCAAAACATATGTAGAACAGTACATTTAGGTTTACTCTGTATTTTAGAGGGAACAGAGTTCAACAAGTTTGAATTATACCCAGTAAATGATGTGTAAGCCTTATCAAAGACAAAACAGAAGGCAGAATCCATTATTTATAAGTGCATGTTCAAATCTTATTAACTTCACTCCCGACGTTAAATTATGGAAATTATGGAAGTTTAATCAGTAAAAGTAAACAAATAATAATAAAAACTTAACATGCTTTAAGTGTAGAAAGAGATATCTGTGATTTAAAATATCACTAAACAACATACAATAATATTTAATGCAAATAATTCCATGGCACTGATGAAAGCTTTTATAGCACACATTTTATCACATTATATGTACACAAAGAAAGCAGGAAATTTCACCACAAGTAGTGTAAAAATAAACAGGAAAGCAGCTGAAAAAGCAAAATAACCATATACAGTGTTTATATTGGCAGAAAATAATTACAATAGGTATTTGTTCCTCTACAGAAAAAAAAGAATCATTAGACAATGTAGCAGAAATTAAACACAATGCCTAAAAACGCTTACTCATTGGAAGATTTCTCTCTGCTATTGCTTGCTGTAGTGGAAATAGAATCACAACTCCCTGGCGTTGAATACCACTTGTAACCCTCATCAGTTGGCATCACCATCTGTGTACCCAGTATTCTAAGCAAACAAAAAGCAGTATCATCAGATTAATTGTTCTAAATAACTTTCAAAAAGGAAGAAATATTTATGACCTTCAATGACTAAGGAGGGTCATATTATGCATGACTTGAAACTACCTAAAATTTCAGTTTAGGTTACAGAAGGGCTGATTAAATGTAGAGTATGTGCTCCCTTGATATATAAAAATCATAATTTTAATCCAAGTACACATTTAAAAAACATTTTTCATAAATATATAGATTTTTTTGTGAACACAAATAATGACCAACATGAATAAGAAAATCATGTGGTACTGTAGCCGAGTGCCAAAATGTTGGACTAGGAGCAACAAGGGTACAGTTTAATACCTTTTCATCTATAGATATATATAAATGCTAAGGTTTGTCTGTCTGCAAAAACTCACACATCCATGGCCTATGAAGCTTGACCTTGGCTTCAAATCAACAAATTATGATGTGACACATACAACGTGATCCATTATTTGCACATCCAACGCACAGTGAAACCCAAATTTAGCTTCAACTCCTTCTCAAGACCAGCAAAGACATGGCAGCAAACATGGGCTAACAGAAAATCAACAGCTGCACATTATATAGATCAGATGAAGACTAATGCCGAGTGAGGACACTGCTTGTCTGGCACAAACAGAATGGAGACATGGGCATGTGCCACTGCTGACAAGAACAGAAACCCCAACAACATCAACAGGACAGGCACAGTGGCATGGGCAAACTCGACTCTGTGAAACACATTGCACCAGCTCCTTTGAGAAAAGCAAGGCAACACAGCTCAAATACAACATGCAAACTTTATCACAAAACACAGTTATATGAATCGTCAGGCCAAGAAAAGGAACCATACCCGCATCTGCCACAGTGAAACACTTTCCACAAACACGGATAGCTACCTGTGCAAACTTGTATTCAGCTTGCAAAACAAAGTCATACATAATCCTTGACCATGAAAAACAACATGCTCAACATTAGCCATGACGAGACAGCAAGACACTGCCGCACATACCAAATAGAAAGATCTGCCTCAAATTCTATTGCAAGTACAAGGGTAAATGACTGATCGAGTCTCTATTGATAATTACCCAGGATACAGTAAAAGGCACGGCGACATGGTTATGCTCAGCTATGTAAAGCACATTGCAACAGAATACATATGCAATATCAACAACTCCAAGTGTTTTGTATCCATGGGAGCCTCTATCGATAATCCCCCAGGACAGGATGCATACCTGTTCAGAGGAATTGAAGTAGAAAAAAATCAAACACCACACACAGACGCCGGACAGGTTCAATAACTTATCATGCACATACTTGTTCAGATGAAGTTCTTAAGCAAACACTTTATCATGAAAATACAGACATCTTTCCTCCCTTGCTTACAAAAGTATAGGATTTCATTAACACAAACAGCCTTTACATCCAAGCCTTTATAAATACAAGGCAAGCTGAAGAAGAAGAAAAACTATGGGCACAGAAAGATGTCATACAGCTTCCAGATGTTAAACAGTACTTCCTCATCACATTTACACAAGAGTAATGCCATTAAAAGGCACAGTACTTCAGGCTTTTGTCTTAACTTTTCATCATATTCTTACATTGCTTTATCTTACTATTTTCCACTCCCTTTTCTATTTTTTAATAAAACATTATTTTAGCTTTGGACTTCCACATTACACCACCAATGAATGCATTTTACAGCCCCTTTAATTTGAGGACTGGAGCATCACATACACAGTATCAACATCTCCTTTTATCTGGCATCCATTGGAGCCATTATTGATAATCCCACAGGACATGGTACCTATGTGTTTACAATTCATTATTATTTAGAATTTATCATTCTACTGTTGGACATCACCCCTTTCAATTTCCTTTTATTTGAGGACGGGAGGTCTGTGTGATTTACATCTTTAATGTGGGTAGTGACATCATGTACATGTTCCACAATTCTGTGTTAGCCAGTGTGATTTTCTACACTGTGGTGTGCTGGACCAGCAGCATCACTTCAAGAGAGACCGACTGAAACAGAAACCTAAATAAAAAGTAGACTCAGTTATGAGGCGCACTCTTGATGTGATGGAGGAAGAAACAGAGGAGAGATTGAAGACCGAGCTGATGGTCATTATGAACAATGCTGCATATCCTCTCACTAACATTGAGTGCTTTCAGCAAGTCAATTATTCAGCAGAAGTGTGTCAAGAAACTTTATACCAAAAGCAATATGCCTTTATAATTCCTCACTGAAACAGCTATTTTATCATTAGCCAAGTCACAGTTTTTCTTCTTTCTTTTTTTCTAATTCATGCGTTTTCATGAAGGGTTTCAGTTGTTTGTTAAAATATTTCATTCATTGTGTGTAAATGTTTGCTAAATCTTTTTTGTCTTTGTTTTAAGCAAAATTCGTTACTTACCTATGGAAAAGTATTAAAAATAACAATTTACTTATTACTTATGAAAGTAAATACTTACTTACTTCTTCTAAACAGGATCAAAGTTATTACCTGAGATGTGGGAAACGTGATTTCCACTGTTCACATTCCTCTTCAAGACTCTGCATTTGTCCACATGGTTTACACTCATATAGAAGTTCATCAATTTCCTCAAACATTTGCTGCACCTGCCTTGATGCTGCTTTATCAAATTCCTGAAGGAGAAAACAGGGTTACTATTGTTCAAACTCTGGGTACAACCTTGACAGCCTTACGTCTAATACAAACCGGCAGCTGAAGGAGTAGTCTTAAAGCAGTATTCCATGCAGTAGTACTTCTTTGCTAAACTTCAATTAAAACTCAAAGCTTTGCATGCAGCAGCATGGTACCTTATATTATTTGGCCAATATGCATGCAGCTGCTTCAAAACTATGTAACGAAGTTATTCAAGCATCATTGTTAAACAGAAATTATACAAGGCAAAAGATATTCTTTAAGATGACTATAAAGAAATAGGAGTACAAACATTTGCTTGTTTTTGGCTATAAATAAATAAATACTTATTTAATGTAGTATGCTGCAATCTGACCTGTTTGACAGTACTATAATCTGCTGCAATCTGCCTTATGGATGACTTGCATTCTAAAATGTTTTTATTTCTTTCATTTGACTTACCACAGAAACCCTGAAAATGGCACCCCTATAATGTCAAGTCACTCTAGGGCTAGTCAACCCAAATACAAACACAGCAACACTGAGATTTCAAAAGTGAAATTAAACAGAAGAGCAAAACATAACATTTGTTTCTAAAAATATGTTTATTTAAACTATCAGAAAATTAAAAAGGAAATAAACGAACATCATAGCCCCAGGAGAAGACTGAACTTCGTTCTGTGGAAACTCCAGTTCCAGTGTAGCTCTGAATGGCAGACCAAGAATTTGCTAACTCTTCTGCAGTAACCGTTCGACAACTTGATTCATCGGAGTCCTCAGATTCTCTAAGGCCAAAAAGAAAAATTGAAATGAGTCAAGTGTACAATACTAAGTACTTCAATAACTGGTGTACTTTCCTGTACATTGATTCTTCAACCAACAGTCCTGCCAAATTTCAGCAATCTGAAAAGATAGAAAGTGACTGCCTTTTCCTTTTAAATACATGTCTTATACATTTAGAAACTGAGCCAGCTTCACAATGAACAGAACTGCTGCTATTAAGTCTTGAATAAATGCACAGTCAGCATAAATTCTGAAATGTTATTAACCTTTGGTAAGCAGAAACAGCGTCCTTGACATCATGCAGGAAATTTTGTGGGAGATAAACATTATCCTTCTCTGGCAATGGGTGATGTTCAATATTGCTTTTCGATAATCCACGTCTACAGAAATGGAAAGAAGAATAATCCTGTAAAGTACCTCAGTTTTCTTCCAACTACTGGCATCCAGTTTGTTAACTGTACCTCTGCTAATGCCCATGTATTTTGTTTGAGTAAGGGTGGACTCTATCAATATAACCCTTATACTTAAAATTGAAAAGAAAGCACATTACACTTGGAAGTGGAAAACAGATAGCCAAATAACCCCACCAGCATCATGTGGTCTGTTCCTAGTACACTCTTGGCAAAGAGTTACCTTCACTAGATATTTAACTGCCTCAACTGGCTCCTCTGAACTGGAGAAGTTCTCTTGTCACAATGTGGCATGCACAGAAAAGATACACTTTCTCAAAGCAAATAAAATGCATGCACATTTTCAATGAGCTCCATTATCAGCAAGGATTGTGTTGAAACAAACACCAGCAGAACCAAACATGAGAACCCCGGTTATAAAAGTAAAATAACAGGAGGCTGAAGAGAGTTAGAAACTGAGAAAAATGCTTTGAGTGAAATTTGTAGACCTTTTATTTATTAGAGAAAAACAATTACAATTAAGAGAGCAAACCTGCTCTCAACCATCCTGTTTATTTACAAAAATAAGAACCTAAAATACAGAGTTCTACTTAACATGATTAATGCATATAAAATAAAAAATAAATAATTATGATGTTCACTGTTGCAGGCACTATAACTGACATGTGAATTCTTTTGTTTAATTTTGTATTCGTGGAGAATAACTTATGAACAGTTTGAAATCACTTCAGTTTTTGTCTGTCTGGCTCCTCCTGACTCACCATACAAGAAAACTCCTGAAAATGATATACTGTTCAACTCGTCTTGATGTCTAGTTATGCAAGGCATCAAGCTTTTTGTGGTCTCCTCAATTTTTGTCCTTCTAGATCCGAAAAAAAACCCTCATTTTTAGGCACTTTTTGGAACATCATTTTGAGCAGGAAATTACATCATTATGATACACCGTTTCAGCAAAAATGATCAGATGGATATGAAGTTGTGCATGTACACATCAGATGATCCTTGGCATTCATCTTCTAATCAGACATGAGGGGAAAAAGTTACTCCTTTTCACAAAACTTTAAAAAAATTGGGATTGGTAACATAGGCATGTGAAATGTCATTTCATGACATTTTGAGTTTGCTGATAATGATTGTTATATTTTTTGATATCCGTTTCTTTACCGGTGGTCCATGTCCTCTAAGAGCCACTCCCAAAAGGTTAAAAATGCCACATTCCCAAAAAAAAATTAAATAAAATAAAATCATGTGTGGTATCATTTTGGATTATTTCAAGGTCAGCAGTTACAAATATTATATTTTTGATTTTTTAACTTTTATTAAGGATCTAACCCTCTATGGACCCATATTAGTGTTTATACTTTAAACATTTAAACTGAAGCACACATTTTAATATTTAAAAAGTTTGATGCAATTATTCTTACTTATTATGCACTTCCAACACATGAAGTAAATTACTCTGTTTCTTATGAACAAAATGAAATAGGGTGGCTTACGCACGCTAACTCAAGACTTTTTCTCATTATGTGCAAATTTGAACTCAAATAATTATTAAGGCATAAGGTTTAGCTGATGACTGTTTATCAAAGATGAAGAATATTGCTTTCTGCCCAAATTCAGCTAAACAGACTGCAAAGTGAAATATAGTGCTACACTTTTTACTGCAACATAAATAGAAAAAAAGTATCTTTCTAAACTGTGTACAACCTACAAACAGATGCAAACAACAGAAGATCTGAAATATGTGATACTGCAATATGAAAAGCCAAAGACAATAAAAACATAGTAGGACATCGCTGAATCTATTGATGTGACCATTATGCTAACCTGGGACGTGAAAAAACTGGTTGACGTATTAAAAGCTGAAGAAGGGAGCAAAACAAGGAAGGTTTTTAACCAAGTAAAACATTTTAATTCTCGCAAAAGATCACTGAATTGTTATAAAATGTTTGCATGTTTGTTTTGCAGTGAGGTGCCAAAAATTGCAAAAATGAAGTGAAACTTATAAGTAGGTACTATGACTGCACGTTTGCATCTTTATTTTTAAATAAAGTACTTACATCTCGAGGCTGTGGGAGATGGGCTTTCGGTTGTACCTGGAGATCATTCTTTTCTTCTCCCCTTCCGTCGTTTTGTATTATTACATATATTTTACTCATTTGTTCATTTATTTTAAATTTTCCTCGACTGTCCTTTTTTTTGTTGACTCTCCGCTGAACCTCGGTCCCTTTGATTTTTTTTGCCGAGGACTGAACATCCTATCCAGCTCCGTCACACCCTTCAATCCACTCCAAGGCTTATCCCAGGCCTACTTTTAAAGTTGTAACTTCGCGTGGAAAAAAAAATTGAACACATAACAATATAGAAACGAATAAGTTTTCATAAATAAAACGTGTCCTATTACGTTTTTAATATATTATTTTCTTGTACGAATAATAACCTTGCATTGTAAGCAAGGTAAACAGCGATTCAGAATACAGTTGTTTTGATCATTTGAGGGTTAGCACCATAACAACAGCCAGGCGTCATGGATACATGAACTCTACTTCACCCCGCAGATTACTTGGGATGTGAAGTTTTTGGAGACCAAGTCCAGTCTTGCAACTGAAAGAAATAATCACAAAAGGACTACAACATTGAAAATGCACCGCGTTTCGCCTCGATGCATGCTAGGAAATGTAGTCAGGTTTGAGATTAGTGCAATGTGAAATACACTGCCGAGGCAGGCGAGCAAGATTTCTTGAAGAAAGTAGGATTTCTTGACACTATCGTTCACCCAGGTGAACTGATTAGCTTGTGACTCAATATCTGTAATGGGTTGTCAATTCGTGTTCTAAGAGGCCTTAACAAGAAGTTTGGAACGTAATGCAGGAATAAACCCCTGGACCGGGGCAAGGCACACTGACATGGCCCGACGTTCCCACAGTCACACGTGAATAGGTCGCCAATTAACCTTACACATCTTTCATATGTGGGAAGAAAGAAAACGATTATAATCTTATGGGAAATGAACACAGACAGCTGAGTAATAGGGACTGACTTGGAATTCAGCTTAGACCTCTTATAACATTGCAAGATGCTGAGGAATTAGTTCATGCTTTTGTTTTCAGTCGACTAAATTACTGTAACGCACTCCTCTCAGGAAATCCACGCAGACACGTGGAGAATTAGGATATAGCGGGTTGGACGATGACTGACTGACTCCTCTCAGGACTACCCAAAAAAGACATTAATCGATTGCAATTAGTGCAGAATGCAGCTGCTAGAATCTTAACTAGGAAAAGAAAATCTGAGCACATTTCTCCAGTTTTGATGTCACTACACTGGTTACCTGTGCCATTTAGAATTGACTTTAAAATACTGCTTATGGTTTACAAAGCCACAAATAATCTCACTCCATCTTATATTTCGGAATGTCTTACACCTTACACTCCAAATCGTAACCTTAGATCTTTAAATGAGTGTCTACTTAGAATTACAAGAGCTAAACTTAAAAGAAGTGGTGAGGCGGCCTTCTGCTGTTATGTACCTAAAATCCGGACTAGCTTGCCAATAGGAATTCGCCAGGCTAATACGGTGGAGCACTTTAAAACACTGCTGAAAACACTTTACTTTAACATGGCTTTCTCATAGCTTCATCTTAGTTTAATCCTGATGCTCTGTATATTCAATTAATTATTATTCATGGTGGCTCCAAAATCCGTACTAACCCCTACTTTCTCTTCTGTTCTTTTTCTGGTTTTCTGTGGTGGCAATCTGCGCCACCACCACCTAATCAAAGCACCGTGATGTCCTTACATTGATGGATTAAAGGCCAGAAGTCCACATGACTGTCATCATCAAATTCTTCCATGAGAACCCTGAATACAATGAGGACTAATTGAGGTCATTTATGTTAGGTAGAATGCCTAGAGGGGGCTGGGTGGTCTTGTGGCTTGGAACCCCTGCAGATTTTATTTTTTTCTCCAGCCGTCTGGAGTTTTTTTTTTTGTTTTTTCTGTCCTCCTTGGCCATCGGACCTTACTTTTATTCTATGTTAATTAGTGTTCCCTTATTTTAATTTTTATTTATTTTGTCTTTTTTCTCTTTCTTCATCATATAAAACACTTTGAGCTACATTATTTGTATGAAAATGTGCTATATAAATAAATGTTGTTGTTGTGTGCTGTGGATGTAAAACGGGATAGTCCACAATGGATTGGATTCACCTTATTTGTTGTTTCCATGAACCTACACCAGTATTTCTATTTCTTTCCTAATGTTCTCAGTAAACGTTAATACAGTTTAGGTTCTGCTAAATTTTTTATGTGCTCAAAAACTGCATGGCCTGTCCTAGTCACTTCCCTGTCTATATTCTTCTCTAGAACTCTGCTTTGAACTAAAATCTTTCTTGAATACTTTTCTCAGTGTAATTTGTCTGCATTTTATCTAGGTCACACTTATTTTTAGTCTCAACCCAGATGGTTGTTGGAGCCTAGGGCAATAAAGTCTTTTTTGGTGTCTTCTTCTTGTTTTTCTTTACTAGTTTATTTAAGTCAATAGCCATAGTTATATTTTTTACGCTGAAAACCAGCTCGGAATTTCACTTCCTTTATTTTTATGAGGAGCTATATTAAAATGTGCTTGAAGTTCAATTTTTTCTTCCATCAGTGTATCTGTTTTAATTGTTTTTTTTCCAATAGCATATAAGGCCAAACTGGATATGTTTTTCTGGCATTTACACCAATTTGTTCTATGCAAGCAAGTCAAATGGATTGAACATCACATGTGATGAGTTGGAGTTTCTGCAGCCCAGATCCTCCACCTTGGAGCTCCAAGTAGGTGGAGTTAATTAGCTCTGCAGTACTTGGCATTATTTTAGTCAGATGACCATCCCACAACCCTGATCTTAAATGGGTGGAGCTCTGGAGGTCTGCAGATTGACTCTATTGGCAACCATTCGAATCAACTCCACCTACTTGGACTGCCTACTGGATTCAACACCACCTACTTGGAGCTCTGAGTTTCAGGGTGGAGCATCCAGGCTGCAGAGATACAGTATGTAATGCATTTGACCGATAATGTACAGTTTTAAAAAAAATGAAGGTTCCTGCATATGCTTTTAAATGGCGTTAATGTGTTATTTCCTTTGTAATACATCCAAGAAATCTTATTGTCCTAACACTTTACAATAAAAGTGACTTGATTTGACCTTTCATGAATGTTTCTCTCAGACTTGCTTGTGATCATGATGGTTAGAACTGACATGCTTGCACAAGGCTGCACAGCATATTATTTGTGTTTTGCATGTTCTCTCAGACATGTCCTACTGCAATTGTCACTCTGCTTCAAACAACTTGGCACACAGAAGACTGATTTTGTTGAAATTAGGCACACTACTTCTTCAGGAAAATGTCTCATGAAGATTTGATTTTCATTGATATACTTTATATACAGCATGCTGAATAAATTTGTGAAATTTTAGCATCTCCCACTGGAAAGCACGGCTGAATTTTCAGACTTGTCTTATTTAAAACAGAGAACCATTCTGTTCTCACTCACCCAGAGGTTAGTTTACTGCTTTCAAATTTACCTTGAAAGAATTCACTTCAATTTTCATGATTTGTATATTTGTTTCTTTTACTGATCCAACACTTGCTCCTGACCTCAAAACAACAGCTATTGAGGTATGAATGCAAATCTGACTTTTCCTGCTGCATAGATAAGCTAACCCTCAAAAAAACAGCTGTCACTTAACTAAATATAAATTGAAGGGAAAAGGAAGACAAATGAATATATACTAATATTTACAGAATATTACAATCCAAGCGTTATAATGTTTTAATATATCTGTGACAACATGGAATTTAAAGGCAAAGCTGTAGACCATCTCTCCCTCATTCTTTTAAGCAGCCAACAATTTTACTTTGAGACTAAAACAGATTTATTTTTTGGGTACAGTATATCTTTCAGAAATGTTAAGTTTAAGAAATCTGAACTAGAGTTCAACCATCTAACAATCATGCCATTTTACATAACTTGAGTTGGACTCTGTTGTCTATGAAAACTATTGAGACACCAGAAATGGGGTATATATGATAAAAGTGATGTTAAAAGGCATCTTTTAATGTAGTTACTAATGCATATAATTCCATTGTATTATCACCGTTCCTTCTGAATATGACTGACTGTTAAAAATTATTTAATAAACAAAAATATAACTATTTAAAAAACTACAAGATGTTACTCCATTTGTACATTTTCTAACATGCTATATTCTTAAGAATTATTTATGAATGCTTTGAAATCGCTTTCTTGTCTTCTGACTCACTGGTACAAGAAAACCTCCACATATGATATACTGTTCGACTCATCTTGATGAGATGGCAAGTCTTTTAGGGAACCTCTATTTTTGGTCCTCTAGACCCCGAAAAAACCCTACTTTTAGACCATTTTTGAGCCATATTATGTGCAGGAAATCACACCCTTATGATAAAGAGTAAACCAATAGGTGTCTTGAAGTTGTGCAAGTCACATCAACGGCTCCCAGGCTTAACCTCTAATGGGATACAAGGTGTCAAAATTACTCCTTTGCACAAAATTTCAAAAATACGGGGAATATAGGCATGTGGTATGTCGTTTTGTGCTATTTCGAGGTTCCTGATCATGAATATGATATTTTTGTTATGATATCAATTGCTGGTGGTCCTAACCCTTTACAAGCCACTCCCTGAAGGTTAAATTTACATATTTTAAAATATAAGTATGTGGGTTATTGGTTTAGATCATTTTAAGGTCAGTGAATATGAACCTGGTGTTATTTTAGAGTTTTGATCATTTACTAGGGTTCTAACCTTCTATGGACCACTTTTAGAGGGTGAAAAATACCAAGTTACTATTACAATTGAGAGTATTTGGATTTTACACACCATGAAGTATCATATTTCTTATGTACACCCCGACTTTTTCACATTGGTAGATCTCTTCCAGACACTCTCTCGTTGTATCCGTCTATTCATTTTGTTAACCCGCATGCTAGTTCACACGACCTTTAGTTAAATGACTGAATAATGTACTTTTCTCAAATTTGTTTATGCGACTATCTCGGCAGAATTCGACACAGCACAGTCTTGCCGCTGGTACATTGCAAGAATTTAGATCGGCCAATTAACCTTACCCGTACAACTTTTGCATTTGGGTATTTGCAGACTCAACGCAGACGGCGATAGGGCACAAGATGCGAGAGGAAGCAGTGTTAGATAATGTGCACAGTGCACAATAATATCCAACAACATATGCTCTGCGGTTCTGCAGCTGGGTCCTTCTCACGTGGATGATAGGTAAAAGAGAAACGGAACGGATGGATCATGGATGAATCGACATGTTCCATATGTGTCCAGTAGATGGTAGCAATAGCTCATTTATTTAATATATTTTTCTGAACACCTTTATTCCACACAAGCTCGAGGGAAATGAAAATCTATCGGATGTTACAGCCTTTTGACTCCCATTTTTACTTCTGACCCAACAAGCTGTCAGTTGTCTTGGTCTCTATGTATTATCTATCAATTTATTAGTTAACCGCTGGGCGGTCTTTATGGCCTTGGAAGTCTTGCCGATTTTGTATTTTTTCTCCAGCTTTGCAGGAGTTTTTTACCTCTATTCTCTCTGGCCATCTGACATTATCATTGGACTCATCTTTAGGCGCTTAAAAATTTATTCTATATATAGGGACTCTAATTATGCATCTGGTTTATGTGTGTATTGATTTGTTTTTTGTACCAGCAGTGAGAGGCGTTAAAATCTAATTATTAGGTTTAGGTTTATTTATCATATATAGGTTAACACAGGGTCAACATACAATGAAATGTGTATGACGAGAAAAACAAGTCACTCAGCCTAGATTCAATAAGGCTAAAAAAAAAAAATTACAAGTTAAAAATAGACAAGCCATATAAAATAAAATGTGTACGTTTTAAAAGAAGTTATAGAGCAATATGAGTTGAATGAGCAGCAAGTACAAATGACAGTTATTGCACAGATAATGTTTTATAAGTACAGATGCATATTCCATAAAGTGCAGATGCATGTTCCAGTCAGTATTCAGTGTGTGCAGGTACAGTTTGTGTGTGAGTAGTGCAATGTAGATGTAATGCAATGTAGGTGTAATTAAGTGTATGTAAGTGTTCAAGTGTTGCTGTTGAGGAGGCGAATGGCCTGGTGGTAAAAACTGTTTTTAAGTCTTGTAGTCCGAGCAGCCAGACTCCTGTATCGTCTGCCAGATGGTAACAAGGAGAACAGCTGGTGTGATGGATGGCTGTGGTCCTTTATGATGCTGCTTGTTTTACGCAAGCACCGATGGAGGTAAATGTCTTCAATGGCAGGGAGACTCTTGCCCGTGATGTGCTCTGCTGCCTTCACCACTCTCTGTAGTGATTTCCGGCCGCTGGCAGAGCAGCTCTCATACCAGATGTGAATACTGTACAGCCAGTCAGCTGACTCTCGACCACACTCCTGTAAAAGTTTGAGGTGATGTTGGCATTCACGCCAAACTTCCTCGGCCTCCTCAGGAAGTAGAGCCGCTGGCGAGCTTTCTTAACCACGGTGTCTATGTGAAGGGTCCACGAGAGATCCTCGGTGATGTTTACTCCGAGGAACTTGAAGCTGTTAACCCTTTCAACTTCTACGCCGCTGATGTAGATGGCCTGGTGTTCTCTGCCTTGCTGTTTCCGATAGTCCACGATCATCTCCTTGGTTTTGCTGACGTTAAGAGACAAGGTGTTATCCAGGCACCAATTACTCAATGCCAGCACCTCCTCTAGACTTCAGTTTTAACGTTTGCAGTGAACCATGTCAGGCATATGTCTCGGTTATTCAAACACCCCAACCAGTTATATGCCATTTGCTATAATTTGGAAAATCAGTGTTAATGTTCGTGATGCGCCATCTTCTGGAATGACAGAGGCATAGTAACCAGATGGGCAACCAGACAGACATACAGACAAGTATGCCTTTTTTTAAGATGGATGCTATTTATTTATTTTTGTCTAATTTAAATTTAATTTTCATTTCTTGTATCTTTTTTTGGCATCTTGCAAAGCACGTAGTGCTACCTCCTGTGTATGAAAATGCTCCTTAGAAATGTTGCTAACTAGTTCATGGTCTCAGCCCATTCGACCAGCATCAAATGTAAAAGCCAATAGCAGTTAGAGCCTTCTTCTTCGAAACGTTAGCAGAACCAATTCAAGCTGTGCCATTTGATGCAAGAACAGAACAATTTAGAGGCGAAAGTCAGCTTAAACTGAAGAAAATTTAAACAAGCTGAGAACTGTCAAACTTCGCTTGTATAGGAATCAGATGGCTGTATGTGGTAAAAGCTGTTCAGCCGGGCGCCATTCTATAAATTTACCAGGAAAACACGCTGATGTACATTTATCATTTATATGAGGAAAAATACATGCCTATATATACTAATAAAATAATTACTGCGCTGACATTATATGAGGAAAAAATACATGCCTATATATTTTAATAAAATAATAACTACTGCGCTGACAATAAGCAGGCCTTACAGTGATCAGGAACTGATTGTTCATCGTTTGAAGTTTCTTCAGGGAAGGCGATTACTAAAGGACCTGATCGTCATGGAGACAACATGGTGGATCAGCTTCCTGACCGCACAGTTAAGCTACGTATAGTTTCTTTCTGTCCGCTATGAAGATGTGATCAGTGGAGAACCATGCCGGTTTGTTTCATTTTTATTTAATTTTATTTTGTTCTGTCTTATTTTATTAGTGATTAAAGAGTGTTATCAGTCACACAGTAGCGTGCATTATTGCATTAGAACATGTGCGCAAAACCGGACTGACATTACCAGAAAAAAATCATTCCAGTGTAGTTTTTATGAACTTCACTTTTATGAAAAACAGCCAGTTGGTTACCTCATGTGTTGCCTGACTGACATGCCATGTTGAACTGCCCAAACTCACTTACTGAGTAGCAACATTTTTTTTACCCCATCCACACACTAGTTCTGTGACATTCTGCTGCTTTGCACAAAGGGTTCTGCTACTCCTTAAAGTGGCTAAATTGCACCGCAACTTATGCATTTTACACCAAAAAAATGGGGGGGGGGGGGGGGGGGGGGGGCTGTTGGATGCTGTCTTTGTATATTTATCAAATATTTAATTATAAAAAATATTTTATGTACACGCATAACTTTACGTGTGTCCGTTTACCTTGTTATTTTGCTTAAAAAATATTTTTTTTTACTAAAAGTTGGCAGCACTGAAGTGAGTACTTGTATTTGAGGGCAAGTACCATTTTACATCCTGTTGACCACTTATCTTTCCTATGCAGGGATGTGTGTAGCATTATGGTGACTTTGTAAAGTCTGCCGCAGCTGCAATGCGTACATTATAATTTGACCCTCCAAAGTGAAGTTTAAACCGTCATTGTATTTTCTAGTGTGATTAAACTCAACGGTATGTTTACATATTGTGACTTGGTTGTCAATATTATATTGAATAATCTTTCACTTTTACTCTAGTGATGGAACTGTTTGGAAGACCCACAATTGCAGAAGACTCTGTCCAATATCAGCTATTTTTAATAGCAGCTGAACCTGCAGAGCCTGAGGAAAGGAGGACTATTCTGCAGCATTATGTTGAATGGATTCTGGCTCGATTTGCGCCACTTTTAGTTCAGTATATTTGGCAATATCAGCCTTTTAACATTAGCTACGTTCCAGAGAAAGGTGATTTTTTTTTTTTGTATTGTATTTTCAAGAAATGAAGTGTTCAGTATTTTGGTGAAGACTGTACTATCATTTTGTTGCTTTTTATGTTTTTTATATTGTGTACATAGCATAATAATCCATAATGACAGGGCAGTGCTCAGCAAAGCTTTCTTAAAGCTTCACAAGACTGTGTTTGGTTTATGGTCCAGTCACTGTTTGTGTATATATATATATTTTGCAGATTCTCCCCATATCCCTAGAAACTTGGAAACATGCAGGTTAGGTTGTGGCCGCAATGTAGGTGCATGCATAAGTGTGCCCTGCAAAAGACAGACAGTCTGGTCTGGTCATTGTTGATTTCTGCCCTGCACTCTGTCCTCTGGGAATGACTAATTTTCCTACAAGAGAGCTAGAAGTGTGCTCAGGAAATTAATGAATGATTTTTGAATTAATCAGTTTGTAAAATAACTCGCATATTTTAACAGGCATCCTATTAGATTCCCTTTAATTGGGACAGTTGTGTGATATCCTCCGGGTGAGGCTAGACGATATATATTTTAATAGTGATCATCAGAAATTTGCAACAAGAAGTATACCAAATCTTAGAAAGGGGTAAATTGTGACAGTTGGAATCTTTTCAGTTTAAGGTTTTAAATCTCAACTGATCACTCTAAATATTTTGTTTAACCCAGCCAATGCTCAGCAAATAGGCAGGGTGACCTTAAAGCTAATTCCCTTGCACAGCAGCACTCTGACTTGCATTGTAAATTTCCCTGTTCCACAATGGGAGGCATGATTAACATTGCTGTCCCTTGGATCCAGAATTATGATGTGCAGCCGAAAGAAGAAGATGAAGTCTGATTTTTATACTGAGTGATAACCAGTTTGCTAGAATGGGCACATTACATATAAAAACACTGTTGAGCACTAGTGGACTGTTTGTCATTCCATATCAGGCAGGTTTCAAAACCTATTAAGAATGGGAGGCCGGACTGATACACAGAATACAAGTTCACAGAAGCTGTATAATGTAATTGTGAGTCAGAATACTCTAAACAAATTTGGTTTTTGTATTACAAAAAACTTTAGAAGAACTGTTAGATTTATTCAAGGACTGCTCAATATGAACTTTGAGGAGAAACCAGATGTCTCCTTGTAACTTTTATTCCTTCAGCGTTAGTGGAATAGGAATTGAAAGCTACTATCCATTAGATAGCTTGTTCACTTCAAAATATTTCTTGCCTTCGGCTATGCATCAAATATTGCAAATCTTTGAATGTCCAGTATCAGTATCATTGACATTCAGTAGACTTTTGAAGAATTTACATTTACAAAAGTTAATGATTTTATATTTGCATTTTAAACAAAATTTTGCACATCTGATGGTAAATAATTTATTTTCAGAGGATGTACCAGCACATATTGGAGGCTCTACAAACTTTGGTGATAATGTAGAAGATGAATGGTTCATTGTATACCTGGTGCAAGAGATCACAAAAGAATTTCCCAAGCTTGTGGCAAAGTATGATTTTTTTAAAATATTTTTTCACAGAGTTAGCTCAGTCACCTGATTTACTGTATTTCACCTATAATGTATTTTCAATGCTCATTTTATAGGGTACATATCTTTATAAGTGTCATTATTTCTGCTAAATGTGCTGAGGCATGAACAGAACTGGAATAATTGGAATACTAGTTCACTTTATGGTACAGTCTAACATAGAGATATCAAGCTCTGCAATTTTTAAAACGACACATCTGGACTGTGGCACAATATAGAAATGATGGAAAGGAAAAGAAGGATACCCCAGCCCAGAACCATTGTAACTTATTAATAAATTAATTAATTCATCTGTATAGAGGCAATAGACATCATTTACGAAGTGAGGTTACTTTCAAATTAGTGTGTTAATATAAGATTAGCTCTTTGTAGATCTCCCAAAATATATTTATTGTGAACATTAAATAAATAAAAATAAATATGAATATATGACAGTACACATTTTTGTTAATTTTAAAATACATTGTTCGGTTCTGTAAGTTGCATTGCTGAATCAAGTATGTAAACATTTAATTGAAAGTATAAATAATTCTGGGTTTTTTTCTCTTTTTGTTTAAAGCACTTCAACCTCTATACCTTGTTATCATGGCAAAAATATTTGGCTTTAAGAAAATTGATTTGGTTTGTAGTAGGGCTTAGCGATATATTGAAATATTTTTGGATGATTTGCAATTTATTTAAATATTTCAACATAGAAATCATGTTCAGCTTTTCTTGAGAAATTTATCACATTTTGCAAATTGGAAATACAGTTATATCATTCTTAAGTGTACAAGAACTTATATATTTTCAATGAGGAAAGGTGGGGACAAAATCTTTCTGTACAGATGTTCCTGTACATATCTTTTTTTTTTTTTTTTGCAGCCCTCGCTGCTCCATTAGACTTTTAAACTGTTATAAGAGGTATGGTATTTTTTAAATAAAATTTTTATGGTAAAAAAAAAAAATTGACTTGACAGATGTTAAATTTATCCTTCATTCTCTAAGTATTGTGCAGAATCTACAAGGTGAATAATATGTTTGTTTATATTAAAACATATGAAGTGTGTGTGTGTTTATTCAACTTTTGTTGAATACTTTCAAACTCTCTGTCTGCATAAAAGCAGTGTTAGAACAAACTGTTTTGCTACACTCCCTGAAGCATTATTTGGGCAATATTGCATTGTGTAGTGCTATTGTAATGGAGAGAAAAGGAAAATTAACAAAGGAAGTCAGACAGACCATTATAACCCTTGAAAGTGTAGGTCTTTCCTTTACAATTTTTTTAAAGAAAGCTGAGGTGTCAGCAAGTACAGTTGCCTACACCATTAAAAGAAACTTGCAAACTGGAAAAAACTCTGACAGGAACAGCTTTGTTAGACCAAACCCATAACAGAATCCGATGACAAATTCCTGAGAGTCATTAGCTTGCATGATAGGCGCCTCACAGGTCAATGGTGGAAGTAAGCAAGTGTCACTTTCAACTGTGAAGAGAAGGCTTCAAGATGCAGGTTTGACAGGCTCAGTGGCAGTAGGAAAGATATTGCATTATTACGTCACTACATAAAAAACAAAATCACTGTTTGCTATATTTAATCTGTGTGCTCTTAACTTTGCTTGTTTAAGTGGCATTTTGCAGACTTACAATACTCTTTAAAAAATTTAGATGAATTACAGTGTAGAAACTGTTGCCCCCCTTTATTAACTCTTTATGAAATTACAATGACTCAATAAAGTATTCTTTGTTACCTGTTCAGAAAAAATATATTTGCCTTTCTGACATATTTTTTTCTTTATTGCCTTTGTCTTCCAACTTTAACTTTTAGTGTGTTGTCCATTTATAGTGTCATTGGAAAAACTATATTTGTTAATTATGAAGAATCTCATACACGTTATCTGCATGAAATTATGGTTTATTATACATGAACTTGTACATGTTTGTATAAGGTGACCTACAGTAATTTCATTAACATGATTTTGAAAATTTTACTGTATGCTTACTTGTAAATCCATTATAATAAATGACCCCATATTTTTTAAGGAGTGTTTTTACACTAGGTTGTTCATCCTTCATTTAGAAATCAAGATTTCAGACTTCTACAGTTTTTAATATGCACTGAAATATTTCTTGGTTTTTTTTTTTTTTTTTTTTTATGCAGAGAAATGTAACAAGACTAACATTTAATTGTTCCTCTCAATGTACCAGACTGATGTTTCACTTATTTTTAAAATTTTGTTGCAGAATAGAAGACAATGATGGGGAGTTCCTTTTGATCGAAGCAGCTGAATATCTACCTAAATGGCTGAATCCAGAGAGTAGTAACAACCGGGTAAGCCTGCATTTGCCCATGTTTTTTTGAACTAGATTTGTCAACTTGCATTAAATGTAAAGATAAAATAATTTGACTTTGTACTGCATGTTAAAGCTGTTTTCTCAATAATAAGCAGTCTCATTTTAATTTTATTCTTCTTTTATATGTACAAAATTGAAATAATTTACAATTATGTTCTTGGGAAAATTGGCATATGGTTCTTCTGTATTTTTGTAATCTGGGTGTGTTTGTCTTATTCTTTGACTGCTTCAGTTACCTGAGTTTTTTGCAGTTATATTTTAAAGAAGAAAATTGATATTCACTCTGTCAGCTTACTAGTTATGGAGAGCAATGATCTGTAACTCATCAAAAGCAGTGTGTATAACTGTTGTGACATTTCATACCTTTATTTATTTCTTTATTATTGTTTAGCTGTTTTGTTGCTCCAGCTAGCTTTTCAACAGTATGCTGAGAGTAACTAATATCAATGCCAGACAATCTTTAAGTCTGAATAAGAGTAAAGAATAAGTGAGCTGTGGTTCTAATAAGACTGGTTTGACATTCTTTTGATACGATAGAATTTCTGATTTAAGTTATCAACCAAAATATGGAGAAAGCAGACGAAACAACTATTTGTTTTGCCACTTAATCGGTAATCTTAACTTGGACCACAGTTCCAGTGTAGAGTCCTGTATGGTTTTTGTACTGGACTTGTAAAAACCCTTGCGACCGATAAATGCCATAAGGCTTTAACCCCACTGTTCAAATTATAATTTTCATTGGACTCATGGCATTAATCAACTGTTGTCTCAATAGTGTTAATTTCATTTTTTTCTGCATGTACTAAGGTAAATTTAGAATTCCAGATTAAGACAAATCATAATACAACTTGTTAAATTTATTCTTGTTTTTTCAGGTGTTTATTTTTCAGGGTGAATTACATATAATTCCAGTTCCTAAAACTGAAGATGAAAGATTGTGGCTATCTGAAGGAAATCCTTCAATCCTTCAGGCACTGAAAATTATTGCCAGTCATTCAGAAGAATGTCTTGCAACAGAAACTATCCGCAGTTCAGTGGCCAGACGGATTGCAGGGTAAGGAAGTAAAATCTTTTTTTTTTTTCTTTTCTTTTAACTTTTATTCTAGCCCCGAGATCTCCTCAAAGTCATGTCAAATTATTATCCTTATTACTTTAAATTATAAATACTATACAGTGAAAAATGTTAGGATACATAAGGATATTCTTTTTAAATACTATATAATATTAGAGTAATTACAAAAAGCGTGAGATGGCTAGAACCACACAAGTTTACTTCCTAAACCTCTCCACACCTACAGGCACTCTAGCTATTCCATGTATTTGTTAAACTCCACCAACAGCACAGTGTTTGAAAGTTGGGGTATTTATGAGCTAAAGCATGAAACAGTTTAGATCACTGGCCACATTAAACCAGACAAAATAAAATGAAAATGATGTCTTAACTGTGAAGTTCTTGTTTAACACCACTGACAGTAAATGGGCTTCTGAGCTGACCACCTCTATATTTCTGATCATGGTGCAGTCACCCACTCATAAATTCTTTAATTTTCTTACATATTACTATCCCTTGTTGGAGTAATTTAAACTCTTTTCCACCTAGTTTGCACCTCCCAACCTTTATGTTTTTTGAAGAAATTTTCCCATTCTCTCTTTTCATCAGTGTCTCAAGCTTAGGGGGTTAAGTTAGAACAGCAGGGGGAACCTGCCCATTACTTAGTGAGATCATATGATTGGACGGGTGCCAGAGGATGCAGTGTATTCCAGTTATGGTACATCTCTTGCTTGCTCAGCTTCAAAGTTTATAGCATGATAGAAAAAGTGATGCCCAAAGGAACTGTCCTAGTAGACCCGATGGTCAGGTTATCCCTGGTAATTTGACAAACTAGGTGTGATGCTGCTGCAGTTTAACTAATAATTAAGTGTATTAGATGGAAACCATAAATTCTGGTTACCATGTAGACAGTTCTAGAAATGTCTAAGCTATCGCACTTTGAAATCGTTGTTAAGTAACAACAAACCTTAAATAATTAAGCGGTGGAAGATCCAAAAATTTGGACACGAGTGTCAGTAGGCTTTGCATCCAAGGAACCAAGTTACCCAAACTCTTCTATAACATTTCAGCATTTACCACTCTCATGCTTATCTTTCTGATCATAAAATAGGTCATTATTATAGCAATTAATGAGAAGAATTCATAAGTAATTGCAGAATTATGGTATTTAAGGGTTCCTCTAGAGTGTCTCTTTCTCTTGCATGATTTTGCTCAAAAAATAATCGGCACTTTGTCATCTCATAACAGACAAGTTTCGAGTATTCTTCCATCCAGCCGTTTTAGCTCTAGACCGACTTCGACAATCTAACACACAGAGACAGACACAAACCCATCATTGAGATATTGATGTTTTCGGTATCGGGGGATCCTAAAATGTTGAGATCCGTTGAAAACCGGAGATCAAAATTTTTGATGAATAGATTATTGTGGGGAAGGACGTAAAGCAAAAACATGTCTTCGTCTTAAGATCATTATTTAAGGTTCACTTACTTAAGGGACAGAATTAGATGCAATGGTGGCAAAAACAACTTGTGATTTGTGAGTGGCCCTTTCCTGACCAAGGAGGGGAACTGCCATGTGGCCTGTGTTGCCTGGATATTTATCACCCCCGTGTCCCTAAATTGGAATGACTGCATTTAAAAAAAGTAAGGATGACTTTTTATTTGTATTCTTAAAAACATTTGCATTATTAACTTCAACAATCTCCTTTAGTGAGCTTTCACTTTTTTCCTGTTTTAAAATTGTCTTATTTTAAGTAATTGTTAAGTGTCAATTTAGACAAATAAATTAATTGGATTGTTAAGCTTTGTTGGGCAGAATGGCCTTTATTCACCAAAATTGTTTGTGTTTTGATATATACAATTGGGTTATTCTGAATTGAATATTTGCTTAAACTGCCCCTACTACTACTCTAATTAGCAGGCATACAATATCATTAATTAGAATTAAGAATAATTTCAAATAATATCGAAAGCAAATTACATTAATACAATTTTAAGTGGATTTGTTATTTTTAAGACTGATGCATTACCCTGATTTAAAATTTTAGATACCCACAGAAGATCCAGTCCAACTTTCATCATGCTCACTGCTACTTACCGGCAGGTATTGTTTCTGTTCTCAAGATCCGCCCTGACCTTGTTGCTTCAGCTATAACTGCCTTCTACCTGAGAGATCCAATAGATCTTGAAGCCTGTCGTACTTTCAGATTCTTTACTCCTGAAACACGTGTGATGGCTATGGTAAGTGATTAATATAAACTAAAAGCAAAGAAAACTTCAGTTTTTTTCTATAGTCAATCTGTTATAGGAAGGCCAATGAGTACCTTTGTTTTTTGTATTCTTTCTTAGCAGAGCAAGAGCTATTATAGTTAAACAGCTAGGGCAAGAGCTGGACCCGTTTAAAGTGAATTGTATTATATTGCTGATGAATTGCATTTCTATATACATGTATGGTATACAGTATATATACTAATTTAGTCATTACTACCAGTGATTTTTAAATTGTCTTTGAGTCAAATAAATTGATGTGGTTGTTATCAGTTTTGTCAGAATTTAATTATGTGGGTTTGAGAATATTTGTTTAAACTTGTTTATATGTTTGTTTAAAGTTCTGTAAAGTAAATATTACCTATTCAATCAAAAATGCCCATCCATGTTACACATTGAATGTACAACTCTATATATTTTTAGTTTAACTCATTCTCTGTACTGAAAC
Organism: Erpetoichthys calabaricus; assembly: GCF_900747795.2. Classification (NCBI taxonomy): domain Eukaryota; kingdom Metazoa; phylum Chordata; class Cladistia; order Polypteriformes; family Polypteridae; genus Erpetoichthys; species Erpetoichthys calabaricus. The sequence continues at coordinate 224,964,907 of NC_041395.2, read as the reverse complement.
ATTCCAGTTCTCTGCTTATGTATATATAAATGAAAGCCAATAGTTAAAAATGGGTATTTGTATGTAAATTAAACCTGCACAGAGGATTGAATCATCTTAAATAGGTTTACTTTGAAGCACGCTGCTGTCTTTGTACCTTTTATTAATGTTTAATTCCACCGTTTGTGGTTTGTTTCAGGTGACATTTACTAAGTGTCTTTATGCACAATTGCAGCAGCAGAGGTTCATCCCAGATAAACGAAGTGGCTTCACGTTGCTTCCACGTTCACACCCTAAGTTTAAATCCCATGAACTTGGAATGAAATTGGTAAGATTAAAACGTTAGTGATGCTTAATGTTTTATTTACTTTAAAGAGCTATATGCAAGTACAGGTATTGATCCACAGTTTTGAGCAAAAAAAAAAAAAAGAGAGACCTGTTAATTCTAAAACATCTTCCAGACATACATTGCTGCTTTATTAGACTGAAGGAAATATATAGAAAATACACAAAAATGTAATTCCTGGAAATACATGATTGATACCATGCCTGGAAATGTATAAGAAAACATGTAGATGATTCGTTAGTATTTTGTTGTTTAATAAAACAAAATTGTATTTGTTTTGGGAAGAATGTTATTCTTACTACATTGCATCACCCATATAACATAATGCCTATTATGAAACGTGATGATGACAGCCTCCTGTTAAGGTGATGCTTTTCAGGAGTGGGACACTTTTCATGATAGAATAAAGTCAATTATTTGAGGAAAACTTATTTCACGTTACAAAAGACAGCAATAAAGATTTTACGAAGCAATGACACTAAGAATTTAGTAAAATCAAAACTGGAGTGTCTTCACAATAAGATGGCAGATGATATGGAGTGCCCAAGCCAAAACCCAGCATTTAGTCTGATTAAATACCAGTTCAAATTTAGAAGTTTATGACTGCTCACCAGCACAAATCGGGGGGGGGGAGTGGACAGACATCTCCAGATACACGTGTGCTCAACGTATGCAGACATGATGTTTAGGTTTTTACTATTTTTGGTATAAACTGTGATTTTTTTTGGGGGGGGAATGTTTATTTTTGTCTGTTGATTGAATGTTTATTATTCATTGTACGCACATATAAACTGTGTATGTATCTTTGTGTGTATATCTATCATTCCATCCTTCCTGTTATTGCATTTTCTCACTCAGGCACATGGATTTGAGATACTTTGTTCCAAATGTGTAAGGGGAACGTCTGAGAGTAGCACACCTATTAGTAATAATCACCTTTGGAAAGGATTTTTAGATAGCCTGAAGAAAAATGACTATTTTAAAGTAAGTGTGTTTTTCATCATTTTTGACAACTATGAAATCGTTAAAATCTGCTACATTTGTCAGTGGAAATTAGTTACTTATCTTCATTAAATTCTTTTCCATAGGGACAACTTGAAGGATCTGAAAAGTTTCAAGAACTAATTAGAAAAGCTGAAGTTTTCTTCCAGCAGTTTATATCTAAACCACACAAGTAAGAAAAAATATCTTCCTCCACTTAGACCCCATTTCATTTTTTTTACTTAACTGATTTCATAAAACCTGCAGAGTGTTCAGTAATATTTTATAAACAGAAATTTTAGGTAGATGCTCCTTCCCTTCTTCATATTGTAATTTGTCTTCAAAAAGCAGGACCTCTACAACAATCAGTATTTTTTTCCTATTTTTTTAATAATCTGTGAAGGTCCTTCACTGTTTTAAATTTTCTGTCATTTATCAACTTGAATGTACCATGTGTGAATGTTTTTGAACACTGTCATTTATTTTTTTTTTAATTCAGTCCTGCTTTAAAAGGTAAAATTTGAGTTTCTGGATTTTCTTTCCAATAAGTGTCAAATTCAGTGTTCTATTTTGTACTGAAAATGCCAATATTTGTTTATACAGTACCTATTTTTCATTGCATTCTTGTTTGTTTTCTAAATTGTTTTGTTGCAGTGCTTTCTGTTAAATAATTTAGACTGGTATTTGCTTTTTGGTTTATTCCAAACATTTATAAATGTATCCTTAATTTCCCCATGTATTTATGTATAAATCTTGTTGGAATTAGAATTTATTTAAAAAAAAAATTAGAATAAAGCATGGTTAGATGACATCTTGCCATTACGCTCTTCCAGTGTCTCTAAATATCTGCAGGCTGACCGCATTAATTTAAATTTATGCAAAAAGTCTACCCATAGTTTCATATGCTCTTATTTTCAGTGTTCTGTCTCCCGGAGAAGAAATACTGCAGTTACTGGAGAGTAACCCCTACAACATAGAGGAAATGAGAACTAATCAATCACATCTTCCAGCTGAAGACAGTGAGTAACAAAACAGTTTCCTATGTAACGCTAACCACCCAGTATCAGGAGAACAGTATAGATTGTGACCAGTAGGAGGCATAACAGCGCCCCAAAACCCTTTCACCATCTCACAAACACAAGTCCTGAGTTCAAATAAATGACTTATTCATATACTGTAAATGCCCTTAAGCAGGTTTCTTATATCATTCTCAACACCAATACAGGCTTGATTATCTTCTATTTTTTTCCTCTCCCTCTCTCTTTCTTCTTCCATTCCTCCCAGGTAAACTTTGTTCACTTCTACCCGACTGCAGCTCATTAGGGTGAGGGAGAGTGGCTCCTTTTATTTAAGACCTGGGAGTATTTCCAGTGCCAGAACATTACCCACAGGAATCACTTCTAGGTTAGGTGGAAACCCCACAAAGTAGGAATTGGTAATCCCTGTAGCATCTCCTGGTGCCACCTACAGAACTCAACAGAGCTGTCCCCTACAGTTCCTAGCATACCCTGCAGATGTCCGTATAGGTACCATAGCCCAAGAGTACTGCCATCTAATGAGTCAGGGGAGCAAATAGTCCAGGCAGGTTTCCTTCCTTTTTTTCCCACTATACTGTCTTCCTGGGTAAGGATCTTCAGTCAAGCCCAGCCGGGACCCCAGCATATCCTCTGCTGTTCATGTCCTGGCTGCGGCAGGGAACCCCCTGCCTTTCTACTTGCCTTTGACTACTGGCAAGGTAAGGAACCTTAAACTTTCTTGGCAGGGATGCCAGCCCATTCTTACTGGCCATTACAAGATTAAGTAGTTAACTAGGCATTAATATCAGTAAGGTAAAGCTTTTTCCAATATTTAATGTCCAAAAAGGACAGTTTACCCATTTGACGTTCTTTCATCTAAATTGCTCATCAACAGGTGACAGCTGGTTGGAAATATCGCCTGAAGAGCTGGATAGACTTCTAGAGCAGGCCTCATGTTCATCTGCTCAAAGACCAGTGGTACAAGCAGGACTAGAGGATGATGAGGTGGCTGAAGCTTACAGCCTATCTGCCATCCCACAGAGCATGAAGGCCTTCATTAACAAGATGTCTACTCATGAGGGGGCTGAAGTGCCCTGGTATGTAGAACTGAGAAAAAAAAAGTTCATACAATATAGTTGTGTCAGAAAGTGTTTTAATCTACTGGGTTTGAAGCATTACAGAATTTCTGCCAAATATGTCAGGGAGCGTAAGAAAAGTAAATTTTTCACCACCAAGAAAGGCCTGTACTTAACTTGGATACCAGTCTTCTCAATCTGTTAATAAGAAATAAGGAAACTGTAAAGAAATTAAAACTATCACTTATTAAACTACACAAGTAAACAGAAGCCAGTTTATATAATTTATATTCTGCAGCGTTTTCACTTCCTCAAACTTAAATGAAACTTCTGATTAATTAACGAGGAGAAAACCTGCCAGATTATAATCTTTCTCTTTCTGTAGCCCACCTTATTGATCACCTTAAGTAAACTTGTCATACTGGTGAGTCATGCTCATAGTTAATCTGTTTGATTGTTTTCTATTAACTGTACTAGCAGTATATACCATACCCTGTAGATACTCGCGTATTAGTCGATCTCTCAGATAAGTCGAGTGTATTGTTTAAGCCGAAAATTAAGAAATTTGTTATGACCCGTGTATAAGTCGAGAGTAAAACTTGACAGCATTCAGAGATAGAGGGCGACAATCAGCTGTTAATGGCAACAAAACTCACTGTCACGTCACAGGCATTCCCTCTGTGCTTGGAGAAATGCTAGACTCGTTGACTCGGCAACTAATCCTTGCGTGTGTGTGAGTTACAAAATGTAAACAAATGTAAATAAAGGCAAGATGGCATTGATATGTCACAAGGGAGCGAAGCGAGTGCAGAAAAGAAAACACTCGGAAGACGATGTTTTGCACATTATTGCTGAGTCAGACTCTGATTGTTCAGAATCGGATTTTATTGACAGTGATCAGGAATCGAGCAAGAGAGTGAGAAGCCGGCATCAGCTGATAGAACACTAGCCGATGCCGCACCAGCTGATCGGCTGCCTGGTGAACGCATTCGCACAGCCGATGCACCTACGGTAAGTTTCGCGTGGGAGGAATACCCAGACATTGATCCGTGGGAGCCGAACTGGCTACCGGACTTCACAAGACAGCATGGCTTGCTGTTGGACATGACAGATCACCCGCTGCTGGACTACTTCAGGCTGCTCTCTCCTGATGCTGCTTTTCAGCTACTGTCAGACAAGACAAACAGGTAGGCAGAGAAATTTTTTTGAATCGCGGGCTGCGCTTGCATCGCATTGATAGCGTGCGTTGCCTTGGTTCTTTTGATTCCAAATCTGGTTGCACGTGTTAGCTAATGGTATGTTTGTTATCCAAAACCTGCAAAAGCTAATGCTCAAATTCAAGTATTTCACAGTTTAAAGAATTATTTAATGAAATTAGAAAAAAACTAGCTAATTAGCAATAGTATTGCTGGCTTATAATTATTTCAAAGACCATGGGAAATGGCAGATGACCAGTGACTTACCACCATGAAGCGTTGAGTGTACGATGTCATTACCCAAATTCTATGGACAATTGTGTTGCTCCGCAGATAAGTCAACCCTGTTTTTTTGAATGAATTTTAAGGCATAAATTTTTCCACTTATACGCGAGTATCTACGATACTTAAAACGGATATGAAATAAAATATGTGTTCATGTTTGCATTTATAATGGCTAGTGCAGATAAATTGTCCTCTTAATTTTTTTTTTTTTTGACTTTTGTGACAAGTACAATGCATTTACTAGAGTGAAACTTAAGAACGTAACAAAATGTTTAAACAAGACTACACCATTTATTCTGTATAGCTGCTGTAGTAACATATAGGTATGTTTTCCCATTATTCATTTTTTGCACTTTGGGGGTCTCCATTTCAAATATTTGATTTGGATTTAAGTTATAGGTTTCAACAACGAGTCTGTGATTTATTATTTAACTGAAAAAATTTTGTTATGTTAGTGTTATTAATGCTGTTGAGAATTCATAAGAATTATGTTATGTCCCTAAAGAGGCTTCTCTGTTGTCGTTTATTAAGGATTAATTCCTTTAGTCTTATGGATTAGGCAATTGTTTCTACTTGTAGCGCAAACACACTCCTGGTTGCTTCCACTGTCCTCTTTGTAATATGGTAACCACTGTCCTACACAGAATATTCCGCATGCAATTTCAGAAATTCATTGTGGTGTCTGAATCTAATGTCTCTTGATGCAACCAGGATCCTATCCTACTGTTTACTGTACATGTTCTACACTGTAGTGTGTTGCAATTCCTTAAAGAATAGCTCACAGTTTTCAATGTCAAAGTAAAATAAAACATTTGTTATCTAGTAATCAAGATAATGAGACCTACTGAGAGAGAACTTCTACACAGTTAAGAGTAAATTTTATTATATATTTTAACTTACATAATCTAATATTATAGAATGGAGACACAGCAAACAGTTTTCTATTAAATGCCCTAATTAGCTTCATTGGTGCTTCTTACGTTAGGATAACACTCTAAACATCACTGTACTTGAAGTATGTATGATTTGATTTCACTGTATAAGTTTTGGGGCTTTCCAGATGTGCTTAATCTCACTTAATTATAAACCTCCTGGTCCATCCTCTGATTCTTATTAACAACAGTAATTCCTGCCCCCTTTAATTAATACATTCAATCTGATACCCCCTGCAAGTTTCACGTATATTAGCAGACATCATTTTCCTGTACAAAGAAACTGTCTCACTATATTCTACAAGGGCATTGGCACCTACTTCTTAGCTACTTCTTTTAACCAAGCAGTCTGCCTTCAGAAGATTTTGAGTTGTTTTTTTTTTTTTTCTGCAAACAACGTAATGTCAGTTTTATGAGAGCAGCTTCGTGAATGAACAGTAGAAATGTTTACATGCCCATATGAATATTGTTGCCACTCTAAATCTTGATTTCTGGCTCTCAGATTTAATCAATTTTACACTAAGGATTAATGTTGGAGTTAATTTCGAAAACATTAAAAATCTTGATATTCCCACACTGCAGCCCAAGAATTTTTTTTCTCTCAATATATTTGTTTCCCAAATTTCTCTTTTAGTAGTATTTAATGTGAGAAACATATTTCAAGGGAAACATAAACATTTAGATAGATAGATAGATAGATAGATAGATAGATAGATAGATAGATAGATAGATAGATAGATAGATAGATAGATACTTTATTTACCGTACTTTTAAAATATGTGATCATTGTTATATATCTCTTTATGACTCTGCTGTCAGTATGCTATTAATTATCTGCTTGGGTCCCAGTATGGTACTGATATTCTAATTTAGATCTTTAGATTAAAAAGTTTAGGAACCCCTGGTTTAAATAATTTGGCCACTTCTGATTTGTCTTCGGTCTCCTCGGGCCCATTGTGCTGTAGTCTGTGTGCAGCCGAAATCAACATCACTGTTTCAGCATCAGGGTATGTGAACAATAGACAGGGGTCTAAGAAGTCAAAATCTAGTCCTTAGGGACCCAGGTCACTAACTTGGGCCCAGAGTAGATACTAAGCAGCTTTTATTTTTATTTATTTTTTACTGATTTAGATTTTTAAAATTTACTTTATTGTATTATTGTTGTTTTACTATTTTATGCGCTAATATTATATATAATGTGTTGGTTTATTTATAAAATGTTTTTTAAAAAATTAAAATGAAGGATTTGTATTTGTTAAATTCTCCCTGTTGATCTTATTAATTTAGATTTTACCCTAAAATATAAATTATAAATTTAACCATGTTGGGATACAGGAAGGGTGAGTTGGAGAGCCCCATGGAGTTTTTTTTCCCCTAGGGCCACCATAGTCCCTAGAATCCTGGAGTTCCTTTTTCTTGTTGATAATTATAATGCTTTCTCTTATTATGTTATAGTCTTAAATATGAGAATAATTGTGTTGTGGTGCTTTAATGTTTCATATTTCCTGTATGGTGAATAGAATTTTATTTACTTTATTAAAAATCTTTTTTTTTTCCTTTTTCTTATTGCTCTTTAGGTCATCTACCAATGAACAGATCAAACTGGATGGAAACTCAATGGCTAATGCAATTAAACAGATTCTAGGTAATTCTGTGTACAATACAAATCAGTATACTGCTGAGGGTTACAGTGGCAGCATGCTACACTGAACTTAAGAGGATCGTTACATTTTTTTAAATATTTCTTATTCTATTAATTTAAAATTTTCTGTGTTATGTATTACATTAATACTATTTACAGTGTGCTCTGGAACATTTCCAGGATGATCTTAGGAAATAAAAAGCTATGAAATGTCTAATATGGTTGAATAAGAGTACAGACAAGCTATAGCATTTTAATAGTAGTAGTAATGTTATCAATTGTGCCTACATTAATACCAAGAATTGGCTGAAAAAAAAATAATATAGGGTGCACTCTGGGTCCCCTGGAGGTGGTAGCATAGGAGAAAATTAAACTAAAACTGAGTGCCATTATGAAAAATACTGCACATCCTCTCTCTGACACAATAACACAAAACTTTCGACCAAGAAATTATTCAGCAGAAGTGTGTCAAGAAACACCACTGGGGCTCCTTTATACCAACAGCAGTATGTCTGCATAATGCGTCAGTGTGACAGCCAAGTCTTTCTTTTTAATTCATCTTGTTTTATAGTCATTCTGGTGTGTGTTCAGACCATAGTGTGTCTGCGTGTCTATCTATCTAAAGTGCTTCTGCAAAAAGCCAGATTTCCCTCTGGGGACAAATAAAAATAAACTTCTATGTATAGGTTCTACCCATAGCATGTAATAGCAGTAGTAGAGTTGTCAATCGTGCCTACATTAACACTAAGAATTGACTGGCGAGAAAAAAAATTGTTGCCATTGTTGCAAGCTGTAGACATTTCAGCATTTCTGGAACCGAGTTTGGTACCCTTCTGGTAGGTTATGCATTTTAGTCTCGTCATTAAAAATGGAAAACATGTTTTCATAAATTAAAAATTTAGATGTATTACCTCAATTTAATTATGTACTAACTTTACCAACAATAAACATTTTTCAGAAATCCTTTTCATATTGCCAGCGTGTAGGCATAGGAATGATTTATCTTTGCAATCTGTTGTTAAGTTTTCATTAGCTAATTGTAATAGTTTAGTATATAGTGCTTGTACTTTTACATATTACTTGCCAAAAGGGCTTTCTGCCACCCTCAGTTTTTGTTTTGAAATAAAATGACACGATACATTCATTTGCTTTTTCCATCAATTTCATTTCATGTGCTTTTAAGGAAAATATATCCTCCCCAGGATCAAATAATAATTTCCTTAATGAGTGACTTTACCATAAATGCATGTAACCTTGATAATTAGAAATATATATAAAAAAATGCTTTTTAAAAACCACGCTTATATTAAGTTAAAAAGTGTACTAAAAAGTAAAAAATAAGTCTCTTATACGTCACTTGTAAAATAAAAGCGTAGGCGCTTTTGCTAAGATTTTATTGATTAATGAAAAGCTCCCACACTTTCATTTTACGAGTGACATATGAGAGACTTATTTTTTACTTTTTAGTACACTTTTTAACTTACTTTATAAAAACCACGCTTATATTATTTTTTTATATATATATTATTTTCAACTTTTTAGTCTTGGGTTTGTTTTGGTATAATTTTGTAATCAATATTTTAACACTTCCTTTAATATTTCTATCTGTTACTTAGCGCCAACTATTGGTGTAATCTTTAACTATTCTTCATATGAAAATGTAATTTCTTAATTAACATGGATTAATTGATCAATTAGTGAAACTGATTTTTGATTCATGTATTGTCATCGGAAGTGAGTAAGTGTGCAGAATTTCAAGTCATTTGGACAATAAGAAGTGGGTTAAATATCGATTACAAGATTTGTACCAGACAACAAACAGGTGAAGTTAAAAGAAGCGTGGTAAAAATATGAAAAAGGAAAGTATCATGGTTATTTGAGAGCACACATATTTTACAGTTGTTACATCAGGTTTTGATATAACTTGAAATCAATTTTCCTTAGCACAAAATTCATGGACCAATATGTTTCTGTAAGATGCATGTTTTTACTTTTACTCCAGATGAATCAATTCCCAAATACTATGAAGATTACTTTCAAGCATTAAGCCATTTAATTAAAACTTGCTAGCAGATGAATATGTAAGTTGTTAATTTGTAATAACACAGATGGAAGTAAAATAGTTTTACATCACGTTTTAAAGAAACAGGAGTTTCAAATTCTGGCAGTTAAAGTCTGAAATTTGTATTGTTAAAAAGGCAGTCAAACAGCAGCTCTATCCACTGTGCCATCGTGTCATTCATCATTTTGGCTAACTATATTATGCATTTTAAAGCTGGTCAAATATTTAAAAAGGTAAACTTTCGGAAACAAGTATTCTGTCTGCAGCAAGTGGAGGATATTAATAGTGGGGCCTTGTGTTTACTGGATAGTAGGAGACCTTTAACTTGACTGTTTGAATTTAGGTTGTAGATGTTATAAATATTAGACTGTTAATTCTGCTTTTTTTTTTCTTTGAAAACAGGATTTTCTAGCAGAGGGGAAGATGAACTGGATTCAGATGATTTTGAGGATGAAGATGATGAAGATCTCCTGGACAGTGACGGTGATGGAGGTGCTGATCTTGGCCCCGTTAGTATGGATGCAAATGCTGTGGGTAATCTCAAGGTGTACATGGATGAGATGGATCGAGAGCTGGCTGGAACTAACATTGCAAAGAGTTTCACAACTCGCACGGTATGTGGGCAAAATTGTGTGAAGCATTCCTTTCACTAAGGCTATATATATGCTATCGCATGAATTGCTTTAAAACCAGATCTTTTACCCAGAACACAGTCATTTTGTAATTCCATTAATTTGGGTTGTCTTAAGTATTCTGTCTGCATACTGTTTTTTTTTTTGTTTGTTTTTTGTCTTAGTAACAGTGTTTCATGATCACTCTATACACTTTACAAGTGTGCTTTTGCTACTTGTATAATTTCCTGGTGTGATCAGAGTAGAAAATGAATGAAAACGTCATTCTAACCAGTTTTTAGGGTTACCTCAATCTCCTTTTTACACTGTAATATTTTTTGTAGTTCTATATTGTCCTTTCCTAGTTCAAACATTCAAGGGACATAATAATATGAATATCCACTTACGCATTGGTAAAATATACACAAGAGATATTGTACTGAACATCTGAATGAAAAATATTCCGTTTGGGTAAAGACCTCTCCATACCCACTGCTACAGCAATAAAATAAGTTCACAGTGTAAATCTAAGATGCAATTGGAATATAAGATATTCCTTTCAGGTTTTAGCCTCCATTTACTTTTCTCAAGTCCTGTCACTGTAAAGAAAATGTGATATTAGTTATAGATGAAGAAATATTATAAATGAAAACTGCATAATATTCTTGTGTATCCAGACTGTCTTTGCATATTAGGAATTTGACAGCATCTTGTTTTCCCATTGTCTGTGCATTCTAATCACATAATTTCATGAAAATTTCCAAAACCTGCTATATTCATTGAACAACAACAATTTGTAAAGTGTTGTGGTCTTTTTACAAGGTAAGCCTTCTTTTTGGAATGGTTTTCTGCCATACTGTATTTCGGTACACATTTGATTAATATGATGACTGGAAATTCATAATAAAGTACCAGAAATTATAACATACTCTTGTCAGCATCATTTAATCCAATTCAGGATCACAAGCGTGAGGTTTGGAGCCAATCCAGACAGGAAAGAGGTGCAAGGCAGCAAACCACCCTGGACAGGTCCCACAAATACTCATGTGCACACACACACACACACACACACAGTCACTGTGGGCCAGCTTAGAGTCACTAAATAACCAGACAGCATGAGGAAAGCTGGAGTACCTGAAGGTAAACACCTGTAGACAAGGAGAAAATGTGCAACGTTCACACAGACAGTGACCAGGTATGGAGTTCAAAACCAGGAAGCTGTCTATGAGCTAGAAAAAGTTAAGTTTGTTATTTATATATTTTTTCTCTGCATTTAATATGGTACTTTGTCTTTGTCTACAGCAGCTAATATAGCAATACTGACTTCAAAGCATGTTTACTAAAAGTAACATCAAAACTTCAGAATGTTTACAGCCATATACACAGTGAAAGTCCCCAGCCAATTCTGAGTTTTACTTGTTATAACCAGAATTCATCAGTTCATTCGTAACTAACTAGCCACTAAAAGAAGTCGACTTTGCCCTTATTGAATTAGAAAACTTGTCATATTCTAAGAAATATAGAAATATGGTGAAAAAGGTTAGCTACACAGTTTCAATTTTTCATAAAACAATTTTATGAAAAAGAAAAAAAAGCTTACACTAAAGAAACATTTTTTTTAATCATGGAAATGTTTAATGAGAATGAATACTTCTATATTAATTGAAGTATAACTTCCTTGATGAAGTTAATGATTTTCCTAGGTACCATCTTGGTGTTCAAGAAACATACTGCTCAAAACTGAGGTAGAAATTGTGTACCATGTGTTTTTTTTTAACTAGTAATAGATATTCTATAACTTTTGCAGTAAGTTAATTGTATGAAAATAATATGGGTGGTGCAGTGTTAGTGATGCTACCTTTTAACAAGGAGACCAGGGTTCAATTACATATTCTCCTCATATCTCCATGGGTTTCCTCTTGGTTTGTGCTCCAATTTCCTCACACTAGGACATGTTGGTCCCTGTGTGTGTGTGTGTGTGTGTGTGTGCGTACATGTGTGTGTGTGTTCACCATGCGATGGACTATCATCCTGTCCGGAGATTGTTCCTGGCTTATGCCCGATGCTTACTGGGTTAAGCTCAAACTTCCCCGCAACCCTGCTTAGAAAATGGATGGATGGCTAGGTGAAAATAATGCTAGAATTTGTTTTAGCTTACGTTGTGTCAAATTTTACAGACAGTATAGGTGTTTATTATTTTATATAGTGCAATATGTCTTACAATAATATTATTTCCCTTATACATCCAAGCTTTCATTTGAGTCACTTTCAGTCTGGAACAAATGTCTCTCCTAAATCTAGGCAACACAGCAGCAAACAAAAACAAGCAGATTGGTCTTATTTACTTAAAATAAGAAGAGAAATCAAAATCTGTTGATTACATAGGAGTTTGGCCCTACTATGCAGACAATTTTAAATTAATTTATAACCACAAAAACTCTTAACAAGCCAAAAAGTTGATTAGCCTCTTTCAGTGAAAAGTACTGGTGATTTTCATAATTCCAGGATAAAAACACATTGTCCTAGTGAGGACAGTTACCCAGGTACAGACACAAAAATGCAGACTTGTGAGGAGAGACAACAGATAGTTAACAACATTTCCAGTGACTATGCATCATTTCATACTGTAGTGTTAAAATGCTACATAATACTGGTTTGTACATTATTGTAAGGAATAAAGAAATATTTCCTGTTTAAAAAGAAAATTATTTTTGATGATCAACTTATTGTTCACAAATATTTAGTTGTTATAGGATCATGCTCTGGGTTCTAGGAGCACTCTAGGAAGTCTGACAGCAGTTGTCAGTGATGCCTCATAGACCCCATCTTCCTCCCGCAACCCAATGACAAGCCCATTAACTAGTGAACCTTAACTGGCCTCATATAAGTGAGCGTGGATGGGTGTGCCATGGCCAAGGTTGGTTCTTGCCCTATAACTGATGCTGTCAGGGCAGATCTTGGCCTCAGTTCTCCTGAATTGGATTAAACAGTTTAGCACAACTTTTGTGGAATACATAGAATTCACACAGCTTGAAAGGAATTTTTAAGAGATTGTTTTGTGTTTTTAACCATTTTTCAGATAATCTTTGTACTGTTATTAATTTTTAAGATCAGTATCTTAGTATCATGTCTTCTTTTCACAGACTGCTACCGGGGCATCTGTGGACATTGATGAAGATAGCAGAAACATTGATGACAGAGATCAGCAAACAAATGACGAAGCTGTTCCACTAGACCTGGACTTAAATTTGGTATCAAATTTGCTGGAATCGTTAAGTTCTCAGTCTGGACTCGCAGGACCTGTGTCAAATATTCTGCAAAGTATGGGGGTAACTCTGCCGAAAAATGTGGACAAACAGTAGCACCATTTATTCCTATTTTTATTAACAAGCTGTGGATAAATCTGTCAATGTTATACATTTACTTGGGCCACAGAATGAAGGTGGTCTATGATACTCTTGAAATCTGAAGAGGACTACTGTGACTCCTGGTGTACATAGGTCAGCACACCCACTGTACCCAGACTCCTTATAAAATGTTAACAAAAGAGCAGTGCTGCCTTTTGCTGTATTATTTTCTCTTTTTCTGTCTTATATATTTGTGATATACACATCATACAGAGCAATCCTCATCCTGATTGTGTATCTCAAATACCATATGAGGGGGATTTTACTATGTCAACATCATTGCCTCTTACAGTAACTAATGGTTCATTTCAGTTCAATATTGCTTTTAGTTCTGTGTTTTTCCTCTGTTTTTAGTAATATTAATTATGGAATCTGAAATTGAATACAAAAGGATTATATTACAACTTTGTATTTTCAATATGAAATGCCTAGTAAAAAATTTATAAATTTGTGGATGTTGATATCACTGTATGATATTTTTGTTGCCTTCGAAATTAGTTTTGTTATTCAAGGATTAATTTCACTTTATTTCAGAAGTTATTGACGTGATCTCCTAAACCCCTGCAGATCTTGTCTGTGAGCCAAAATGATGATAATGACTTAAAAAACAGATATCACAAACATGGAAATGCAGTTTGTTGCATTAAATACTGTTGTATTTAACCCCTGTGTGAAATGAGGGATTTTAAAATTTTTTTCAAGAGTGAAAATGGTAAATGATTTTCAAATTTGCTTAAATACTCAGCCTGATATAGCTGTAAGTAAAGTTGGAAATGGACAAAAAAAATATCCAACTTGTGCACCAGATACACACATAGTGTTTTTTAATATTAAGGATCTTCAACACAGCATACAGTTCAAACATATGTTTACATTTACAATTGTCGATTAGCAGATCTTTCAGCCTGTAAGGGCACCTTTACCTCTTCTTGTTTTTGGATGTTAGCTGTCCATTACAAGCCTTGTTTTTCCAGTTATGATCCAATATGCATACAAAACCATCCCACTGGGGCTGATTAAAGAAGCAGGCATGGAGCTGGACCACAAGCCGTTTATTAGATTAAAGTTTTCTTTTGCTAATTTCATGATACTAGCAGTTATTGCTGATCCTCTGAGAACTGTCCAGCAGATCAAGAATCTAAACAGGGATCCCAGGCCCAACACTGCAACTAGGTACCCCATAAATATTAGACTGTTCCAGCTGCCCTGAGCAATAGCATGCGAGTAGTCCATTTGCAGAACCCAGAGAAGACCGAGCACTAGACTGCTGTTAACAATGATTGTGTAGTATACATCCACCACTGAAGTGCTGCCATGCGACTGTATCTGTATGGTCATCTGTAGCCAACACAGATACAGGCTGTCAAGGAGAAGGCTTAGTAGGCTGTACACACATGCGAGGTAGTCATCCGATAAGCTCTGAATATCTGAAAACAATACAAATGCATTCATATGAACAAAACTGATATGACTGGTTTCTAGTTCAAAAGTCAGAACTGATGTCATAGCACAGGTGTCAAACTCCAGGCCTAGAGGGCTGCAGTGGCTACAGGTTTTTATTCTAACCCTTTTTCTATCAGTGACCAGGTTTCAATGCTAATTAACGTCTTTTTCCTTCATTTTAATAGCCCTGTTTTTAAGGATTCAGTCTTCTGAATTGATTCTTTTTTTCACTAAATGACAGCCAAACAGAAATGAGATGTGTAACGAGGTGACAGTTGACCAGCTAAATTAGGACTTGTAACTTCAACCAATTTCACTCCAACCAGTTTCTTAATGAGAAAATTATTCTTGCTGGTATTTAAACCTGTTATTTAATTTCATCGCTTATTGCTGCTCTCATTCTGCCACAGCAGACATTTCCAAAACTGTTGATTTTCTGTTCTTTATAAAGACCATCGTCAAAAAAGTTTTGGTGACCTGAGAGATCAACCTTACTGAGACTTTCACCTTTCTTTATTTTCAGATATTATGTGATGGGCAAAGGTGAGCTGGTCATGTGGCGGCTTGTTTGTGTATCATTATTGTTTGGCTAAGGAAAAAGCAACAACTAAGGGACCTAAGTCAAGTTAATTAAAACTATGACAAAAGAAGTTTATTAGCAGAAAAAAACTGGTCACTAATTAAGAAGATGGTTAGAATGAAATCCTGCGGCCCCGAGTTCGACACCCCAGTGTCATAAA
>NC_041395.2:224314191-224344191 GCF_900747795.2 Erpetoichthys calabaricus | reverse complement strand
ATTAGCATATTTTTCTTTTGTGCTGAATAAGTGTGAAATTTGAGATATAACTTTAATGGAATATTGACAGACTATGAATTTAAACATTACAATCTGCATTTATCATTCAATAGTGACCTTCTCAATGAAGCAAGAGGTAATGAGGGGAATGTCTGGCTATCAACCAGTGTTTTAAGTGGCTTCATAACATGAAAAAGGTCTAGCTTTTTGCATTTTATTTTAAGAAACAGCATATATTTTTCATTGCCTAGAAAAGCATTTATTTTTCATGGACTGTATTACTTCAACAAAGGCTAATCCTTTTCTGTCAGTGCTGTAAAACATATATATACAAATTTCAGATTTTGATGCTGTACCATCAGTAAATTCACCCATTCCCAGCTGTTTATCCTGTTGTGTCTTTTTATGTCATTATTTTAATTTGAAGGCAGTCATGTTTGACATGTGAAAATTTGTGTTTTTGAGTTATCTGTTCCTTGAGTTAAAATGAATAATTCTTTTAGGACAGATAGCAGAATTTCTTTATTCATCTTTGTTAAAGCTTATTTGTGTTATTTTTTTCACGTTGGTAGATAATGTAATGTCTTTATTAATTTTTGTTTTTTAAAGCTTATTTGTTTCCATTACATTTTTTTCCTTACATTGTTACAAGAATATGTTAGAAAATATTGTTTGCAATCTGTTTTGTAATTTAGGCTGCAATGCATGGCACAAAGTAAAATGGGAAATGATCGATTGTACATGTCACAATATTTGCCTTTGCTATTGTACCATAAGTGTATCAATTATAAAAACAGAATGCTAGAAATCTGTATCAGCTTTAATTAGAATCACCATTAATGTATGTAAAATAAATATGATTTGCCTACAGGAAAGAATGTTAAAACTTTTAAAACATCATTAAAATGTTTTCATTTAGCTTGCCTTTAATATGATTTATGTTCCCAATTAAATCAATTGAGTGAAGCTTATTGAACAGTAATATCTAACAATATCTTAATAGCCATCCATCCACCCATCCATCCATTGTCTCCCGCTTATCTGAGGTCGGGTCGTGGGGGCAGCAGCTTGAGCAGAGATGCCCAGACTTCCCTCTCCCCAGCCACTTCTTCTAGCTCTTCCGGGGGAATCCCAAGGCGTTCCCAGGCCAGTCGAGAGACATAGTCCCTCCAGCGTGTCCTGGGTCTTCCCCGGGGCCTCCTCCGGTTAGACGTGCCCGGAACACCTCACCAGGGAGGCGTCCAGGAGGCATCCTGATCAGATGCCCGAGCCACCTCATCTGACTCCTCTCAATGCGGAGGAGCAGCGGCTCTACTCTGAGCCCCTCCCTGATGACTGAGCTTCTCACCCTATCTTTAAGGGAAAGCCCAGACACCCTGCGGAGGAAACTCATTTCAGCCGCTTGTATTCGCGATCTCTCTTTCGGCTACTACCCATAGCTCATGACCATAGGTGAGGGTAGGAACATAGATCGACTGGTAAATTGAGAGCTTCGCCTTGCAGCTCAGCTCCTTTTTCACCACGACAGACCGATGCAGTGCCCGCATTACTGCGGATGCCGCACCGATCCGCCTGTCGATCTCACGCTCCATTCTTCCCTCACTCGTGAACAAGACCCCAAGATACTTGAACTCCTCCACTTGGGGCAGGATCTCGCTACCAACCCTGAGAGGGCACTCCACCCTTTTCCGGCTGAGGACCATGGTCTCGGATTTGGAGGTGCTGATTCTCATCCCAACCGCTTCACACTCGGCTGCGAACCGATCCAGAGAGAGCTGAAGATCACGGCCTGATGAAGCAAACAGGACAACATCATCTGCAAAAAGCACTGACTCAATCCTGAGCCCACCAAACCGGACCCCCTCAACGCCCTGGCTGCGCCTAGAAATTCTGTCCATAAAAGTTATGAACAGAATCGGTGACAAAGGGCAGCCCTGGCGGATTCCAACTCTTACTGGAAACGGGTTCGACTTACTGCCGGCAATGCGGACCAAGCTCTGGCACCGATCGTACAGGGACTGAACAGCCCTTATCAGGGGGGCCGGTACCCCATACTCTCGGAGTACCCCCCACAGGATTCCCCGAGGGACACGGTCGAATGCCTTTTCCAAGTCCACAAAACACATGTAGACTGGTTGGGCAAACTCCCATGCACCCTCCAGGACCCTGCTAAGGGTATAGAGCTGGTCCACTGTTCCGCGACCAGGACGAAAACCACACTGTTCCTCCTGAATCCGAGGCTCGACTATCCGACGGACCCTCCTCTCCAGGACCCCTGAAGAGACTTTTCCAGGGAGGCTGAGGAGTGTGATCCCTCTGTAGTTGGAACACATCCTCCGATCCCCCTTCTTAAAGAGGGGGACCACCACCCCGGTCTGCCAATCCAGAGGCACTGTCCCTGATGTCCATGCGATGTTGCAGAGGCGTGTCAGCCAAGACAGTCCTACAACATCCAGAGCCTTGAGGAACTCCGGGCGTATCTCATCCACCCCCGGGGCCCTGCCACCAAGGAGTTTTTTGACCACCTCGGTGACCTCAGTCCCAGAGATGGGGGAGCCCACCTCTGAGTCCCCAGGCTCTGCTTCCTCATTGGAAGGCATGTTAATGGGATTGAGGAGGTCTTCGAAGTACTCCCCCCACCGACCCACAACGTCCCGAGTTGAGGTCAGCAGCGCACCATCCCCACCATATACAGTGTTGACACTGCACTGCTTCCCCTTCCTGAGACGCCGGATGGTGGACCAGAATCTCCTCGAAGCCGTCCGAAAGTCGTTCTCCATGGCCTCCCCAAACTCCTCCCACGCCCGAGTTTTTGCCTCAGCAACCACCAAAGCCGCATTCCGCTTGGCCTGCCGGTACCTATCAGCTGCCTCCAGGGTCCCACAGGACAAAAGGGTCCTGTAGGACTCCTTCTTCAGTTTGACGGCATCCTTCACCGCCGGTGTCCACCAACGGGTTCGGGGATTGCCGCCACGACAGGCACCGACCACCTTACGGCCACAGCTCTGGTCAGCTGCCTCAACAATAGAGGCACGGAACATGGCCCATTCGGACTCAATGTCCCCCACCTCCCTCGGGATGTGGTCGAAGTTCTGCCGGAGGTGGGAGTTGAAGCTACTTCTGACAGGGGGCTCTGCCAGACGTTCCCAGCAGACCCTCACAACACGTTTGGGCCTACCACGCCTGACCGGCATCCTCCCCCACCATCGAAGCCAACTCACCACCAGGTGGTGATCAGTTGACAGCTCCACCCCTCTCTTCACCCGAGTGTCTAAGACATGTGGCCGCAAGTCCGACGACACGACCACAAAGTCGATCATCGAACTGAGGCCTAGGGTGTCCTGGTGCCAAGTGCACATATGAACACCCCTATGCTTGAACATGGTGTTCGTTATGGACAATCCGTGACGAGCACAGAAGTCCAATAACAAAACACCACTCGGGTTCAGATCGGGGGGGCCATTCCTCCCAATCACGCCCCTCCAGGTCATTGCCCACATGAGCATTGAAGTCTCCCAGCAGAACGAGGGAGTCCCCAGATGGTATGCCCTCTAGCACCCCCTCCAGGGACTCCAAAAAGGGTGGGTACTCCGAACTGCTGTTCGGTGCATACGCACAAACAACAGTTAGGACCCGTCCCCCCACCCGAAGGCGAAGGGAGGCTACCCTCTCGTCTACTGGGGTAAACCCCAATGTACAGGCTCCAAGTTGGGGGGCAATAAGTATACCCACACCTGCTCGGCGCCTCTCACCGGGGGCAACTCCAGAGTGGTACAGAGTCCAGCCCCTCTCAAGGAGATTGGTTCCAGAGTCCAAGCTGTGCGTCGAGGTGAGTCCGACTATATCTAGCCGGAACCTCTCAACTTCGCGCACTAGCTCAGGCTCCTTCCCCTTCAGAGAGGTGACATTCCACGTCCCAAGAGCCAGCTTCTGTAGCCGAGAATCAGACCGACAAGGTCCCCGCCTTCGGCCACCACCCAACTCACACTGCACCCGACCTCCTTGGCCCCTCCCATAGGTGGTGAGCCCATGGGAAGGGGGACCCACGTTGCCTCTTCGGGCTGTGCCCGGCCGAGCCCCATGGGTGCAGGCCCGGCCACCAGGCGCTCACCATCGAGCCCCACCTCCAGGCCTGGCTCCAGAGTGGGGCCCCGGTGACCCACGTCCGGGCGAGGGAAAACGCCCTCCAAAATTGTTTTTCTTCATAGGAGGTTTTGTTTAACCGCTCTTTGTCTCATCCCTCACCTAGGACCAGTTTGCCTTGGGTGGCCCTACCAGGGGCATAAAGCCCCGGACAACAGAGCTCCTAGGATCATTGGGACACGCAAACCCCTCCACCACGATAAGGTGGCGGTTAAAGGAGGGGTATCTTAATAGCATTTCTGATAATCTTGTGTTCACTTAAGGTGGACATGGTTCACTGCCTTAGACAGACGCAAAAGTAGGATGCCTTAGCCAGCAGTATAATTTTTATGATTTTTTTAGGATAGTCCTTTTCACATGGGTGGACTGGTGGCCCTGCGGCTAGGGATCTGCACTGGGAATCGGAAGGTTGCTGGTTCAAATCCTGTAAATGCCAGAAGTGACTCTACTCCATTGGGCCCTTGAGCAAGGTCCTTAACCTGCAATTGTTCCGTCCTGGGTATGACGTTAATCTGCATCCAGCCCTGCATGTAGGCCCTCCAACCTGCAGGGAAAAACCTGGGGGTTGGTGGCAGAATTGGCACTCCAGCCACCATAAAAAAACTCACATTGTCCCATTCCATCTGAACTAGTGTGTTGCTGTGGTGTCACCTGCTGCATGCCTGCACTCAGGTCTTAATCTTGGGATCCTGAGGTTGTTTGTCATGTGGTGGGTGCGACAATGCGCCTTATCAGTGCGTGCTCCTAATCTCTCCTCTCTCTCTCTTTTTTCATGTTGGCTAACTCTGATGTTAGTTGGTAACTTCATACCCTTTGCTTGCTAACAAATTCTGTTCACTTTCATGAATGAATTAATACGTTGCCATGGCTTGAATAGTTTATGTACACCTTCCACTTTAATAAATACAAAAGTGTTATGCAGTGCATAAAAGTTTTGCATATGAATAGATAATTTGATTGCTTAATGGTAAGTAATTCTCAGAGTGTAATGTAACTGAAACTTTGTACTCAACAATTAAACATTTTTGCTCTTGCCTACCCTGTTCTTAGAGGGAACATTGGTGCAAAGTGTTTTTTAGAATATGAATGCATTTATTAATACTCTTGTATAAAAAACAAGCTTGCCTTTGTTACCCCTTTTGATGTCTCTGTATCCTTGAAGGGTATATATTAGGTTCTCTACTTTAGATTGATCTAAACTATAAATGTATTGAATGTAGTACTGTTTTTTTATCCTTGATTTATTTATGTCTTATACTCTATTGTAATTCTGAAAAAAATCAATAAAAACCAGGGAGGGATTCATAGAGGGGGCAACATCTCTTAGCCACTAGAGAGCATAGAATGGAATATGGGTTAATAATATCCTTTTAACAGAGTCGGCAGCTGTATAGCTGAATTGTTAACCTTGTCCTTTAAAAACTGGAGCAAATGTAAGGTCATCCTTTGAGCCTGGAATGTTTGTGGCAAACGCTCTGCTGGCAATAATCAAGAGAGATCAGGTTCATATTGCAGCGAGCGAGGGGCGGGAGGTGCAGTAATTCATTGTGGGAAAGCCCATTTCACCAGGTCCAGTAAACACTGAGACCAACATGGAGAGACTGCATGGTTTTATTCAATTGGATGTTTATTTGTACTTTGTTTCTCCAAATTTTCGTTACTGTTTTTTTTCTATTTTTTGGCATAAAGATGCTACCTTTATTTGATACTTGTCTGTGATATTGTGTTTTATTATGAAGTTCTTTTTTTAAGGCAACATAATGGTACTATATTTATATACTGCACAGTATGTCATGGTTAAATTGGAAAATTCGTTATGTTACATTTGGTGTAGGCTAGGGCTGCACGATTAATCTTTTTTTTCTCATGATAACGATATTTATGACCCACGATCAGTTAATAAATATCGTCGCGATTTTACAGTATAAAGACCAAACTGTTTTTTATGGGCTGAGTTTACGGATTGGACTGCGTCACTATGACGTTACTGCGTCTTGATTGCAAGCGCTTTCTGAAGCAGTAGAAGTCAATAGCAGCAATAACAGTCAGTCAGAATAAACATATGATGGCGGAGCAACGTGCAGAAGTGCGATCGTTAGTTCCTAAAAAGGGGTCATACTCAGTTGTCTGGAACAATTTCGATTTCGAGGAATATGACGTTGATCAGGTACGAGTCTTGTGCAAACTTTGCTCCTGTTCCGTCCAAACGTCCCAAGGTAACACAACAAACCTCATCAACCACCTTAAAAGCCACCACAAAGTACACTATCAAGAATTTCAACGACTGAAGGCACAAACAGCAACAACAAAAAATTACCAGCCATCCACAACACAGACAACAATATCAGGGACATTGTTCAACGCAATACCATATCTGTCTAGCCAGTACCGCCGCTCCCTATACGCAGAGTACGCAGTCTGCGTAGGGCACCAACTCCCAGGGGGGCACCATCCCAGCTGCTCAAAAAAATCGTTTTTATATATTATAATAATAAATTAATATTAATAATATACATATACAAATAAACAAAAATATAAACATATATATTGCATTTTACGGTGAACGCAGAGTAGGCTAAGCACACGTGATGACGCGCGCGCCCTCACCTCTGTACCCAAATCTCTGTATTGCTCTGCACATAGCAGTGACGCTCCCTGTAACTGTTGCCTCTGCTGAGTGAAGTTTTTCTAAAATGAAGCTCATCAAAACGTACTTGCGCTCATCTATGGCACAAGAGCGCATGAGTGGTCTGGCAATTGTCAGCATCAACTCTGAATTAGCAAAGGCTTTATCATATGAAGAGCTCATTTACGACTTTGCCTCAAGAAAAAGCAGAAGTGTGCCTTTGTAAATTTTGAACTTTGGAAAGCTCCAGCAGATGACAGTGTTGATTTTATTTCAGTTTATTATTGTTTATTTTATTTATTATAAATGTTTTACTTAAAGTGTGATTTTAGTTTGTATTTTTTGCTGTAGAGCTACAATTGTAATTTATAAATGATACAATTTATTTATGTATTTAATTTTATTTGAATAAAGTTCTATTTTGGCCCCTATAGTAGGTGTTTTTTTTATTATTTTATTTTTACTTCCGTAATACTTGGGGGAGGGGGCACAAAAGTAAATTTCTGCTTAGGGCACCCATTTGGCCAGCAGCGGCCCTGTGCCTAGCTCGCAAAGACACCGGGAAATAACAGAAGCGATCACGTACCATATAGCCAAGGATATGTGTCCAATAACCACCGTGAGCAGTGAGGGGTTTAACAAAATGATCGCAACACTTGATAAAAGATATAGCATTCCCTCACGCAACCATTTTTCCAATGTTGCGCTGCCCTCGCTGTATGCGAAATGCCGAAAAGAAATAGAAAGAGAAATTCTCAGGCTCGGCCTTGAATATTTTGCTGCCACGACCGACTTATGGTCAAGCAGAACTGCGGAACCGTATTTGAGCTTGACAGTTCATTTTATTGACAGCGAGTTTGAGATGAAAAGCAAGTTTTTGCAAACTTCGTTTTTCCCACAAGACCATACAGCGGAGTTTATTGCAGTGGGCCTCAAAGAAGCGATGTCCGCTTGGGGCTTGGTGGAAGAAAGACTTGTGTGCATCACAACGGACAACGCAGCTAATATGATTAGGGCAGCATCTGTGAATAACTGGCCGAGGCTACACTGCTTTGGTCACAGACTTCATTTACCAAAGGAATAATCGTCATTATTAATCGTGATAAAAATTTTGAGCAAAATAATCATGATAATCATTTTTTCTGTTATCGTGCAGCCCTAGTGTAGGCCAATTTTCAATGGAAATTTTCAATTTTCAGTGGTGTGAGCCAGGATTTTAAGTCATTGTTCTAGATCGGTGATGTAATAGTGCTAACCACTGTGTCTCTGCCCTATTTGTAAATATTTTGTCCTATGAATTATAGTGAAAGTCTGAGTGTGTTCTAGTTTTACATTTTATTAACATCATTAGACTCAAACTAATACCTGAGGCACTACTACTTGATTTAGGTATACATTTTCTTCATGTGGAAGTGGACACAACATTTCTTTCTTTTGTATAACTGATTAAAAAAATCACATTAAAAAAATCAAAATCCTTTTCTTTCTTGAGAAATGAGTATAAACAAAATAAATCTGCTGTTGTCAGTCTTGTTGTTTTCATTGTTTTGAATGTGGACCTTCATGGTTTATAGAAATAAATTACATGTGCAGTGCCTATAAAATTATTCACCTCTTTAGAAGTTTCACGAGGGATTGAATTTGTTTTTTGTTTTTTTTTACCTTTATCAAAAGAAAAAGATTTTTTTGACATTTATGAAAAGAAAAGACTATTTAATGTCAAAGTGATGAAAAGACCTCTGCAAAGTGGTATAACAACTAGGCATGCTCCAATCAGGTTTTTTAAGGCTGATACTGATCACCAATTTCATGTTACTTGACATCCAGTTCTGATACTGATTCCAATTTTTTTTGTTTTTCTTTTATCCTTTTAAAAAACTTTTTACACTAAGTCTTGCATAACTAGACACATATAAGCCTTATGTTCTATATTAAAGTGTATTGTTATTATTAAACTATAGACCACAGGTGTTAACTATTCATTTTTATTAACAAAATGAAACTGTAGACTCATTGTTCAGTGACCATAAAAATGCTAAAATAAAAAACATTCCTTAAAATACATACAAGTACAATATGTATAAAATATGCATCCATAATACATATGGTGTAAAAGAAAATAAGATGCTCCTCAGTAAGTGCAAGCTGTCATATTCGTTTTTTTTGTGTAATGTACCTGTCTGAAGCAAAGCTTAATTAAAAAAGTAGTTTTCACCATTTCTCTCTCTCTCTCTGTGTGTGTGTGTGTATATATATATATATATATATATATATATATATATATATATATATATATATATATATATATAATATTCACGGCATTCGTAGTCTGTGTCACAATCTGATTGTATGGGTGGTTACCTTCCAGGTAACGCTTGTGGTTGGCCAGCAATCTGCTAACATCCGCCACGGTGCCCTCAGTTTGTGAGGAGCAGATCATAGAATGGTTGAAATAGTTTACTGTCAAATAAATGCAAAGAGTACGCGACACGTGTTTCGCCCTCATTATGGGCTCATCAGGCATACACACTCCACTGCACTCCCTCTCGGGAATCGAACCTCGGACGTCAGCGCCAGAGGCGATGCCCCTAACGTTGCGCCACGGCGTGTGGTTTGTTTATTTGACAGCATGTAGATCGGGGTAATTACATTCACGGCATTCGTAGTCTGTGTCACAATCTGATTGTATGGGTGGTTACCTTCCACGTTCACTCACAAACTATGGTTTCCATATTTGGTGACTGATTTTCAAAACAGTTGACATAGAAACAGTTGTTCATTAATTTGCAGCAAGAATGTTCTCGGACTCATAAGGATTTAATTTATTACATGAATTTTGAATAGTAATGCACATGAAGTATCATGAACGACTGGTCATGAAAGTTTGGTACTACACCCAAACAAAATCTGACTGTAAGCTAATTTTTTGAGATATCAACTTTAGGTAGAAAGAGACCAAACCTAAAAAGATACTTCATCCAATAACTGAACTTTTTTTTTTTTTTTTTTTTTTTTAACATTTTTGGGTGAACTATCCCAATAAATCTGTGTTGAAATGTCATATTGTGTTTTTTTTTTAATAGCACAATGGATTTAAATGTGAAAAAGTACATACAGCATATATAAACATAATTTACCGCGGTTGTTAGGTGCTGGAAAAGCATAAAAATGCACCTTGAAAGTGCTTGAAAAGTGCTGGAATTTGAAGTTGGAAAAGGTGTAAGAACCCTGATATATATATATATATATATATATATACAGTGCATCCGGAAAGTATTCACAGCTAGTGCCGGGCAGTATACCGGTTCATACCAAAAACCGTTTATTTTTTTTAATGATAAGGATTTTTCTTATACCGGAACACCGGTTTAAATTGCCTAAATGACATTCGGAATGTGGCGCAGCGGGAAACTGTTCAAGTGGAGACCTTTTTCACTGCTACACCGCTAAACACAGATTTGTTGCACAGGAGCTCTTTTTCACTGCTACTCCACTAAATAGGTAGTGGTAGTATAGGTATTGCGCAGTGAAAATGGACAGAGAACATTCCGAAACTGAAGCTGACGATAAAGTTGAACATAATGACACAAAAGAACTTTTGCCGAAAAAAAGGAATCACGTCCGTTTCCTGGAGATACTTTGGTTTTAAAAGGTCGGATGTGGACTATTATGTTCAAATGTGTAAATACTGTTTCTATACTACTGGATAATACTGCAAGCCAAGTTGTACTTGTTTTATTTGTTTTCAATACAGTGTAATTTACCTGGGTACTGTATAATAGTGTGATGACATGTTGACTTTATTCTTGACATTTCCACTTTAATCTCGATGCTTATGACGAGAATAAAGTCGACATGTTGACTTTATTCTCGAAATTTGTCATTAAAGTAGAACATCGTAAACTAAACTTCATCATAAAATGAATATTTAATTTACTAGATTTTCTCAAACCCCATCATAAGTTATATAGCACATTAAATGCTTTGTGTTAAGTGTTCCCCGAGCTTCTTAAACTGACTTCCTCTTGCACTAAGAGGAGGCGCCGGCAGCGATCGCCACACAGAATACATTCACTTCATGATATTCCTGCTCTCTGAACATTTAGAATGCTAAGATAAATACTTAATATAATTTTCATGGTGAAATGCATTAAAACATGCATTAATCATGTGGGGGCACGGCGGCGTGGAGGTTGCACTGATGCCTCACAGCAAGGGTGTCTCGGATGTACCCTGCCTTGCATTTGCATGTTTTTCTGGTGGGTTTACTCGGCGTGCTTCAGTTTCCTTTCAAAGTCATGTAGGATCTGGGTTGTTGTTATGCTATATTGACCCTGCTAGTGTATGTTTTGCTCGTAATCACCCTTCGATGTACTGGCGACTCGTTCAGGGATGGGCGCAACCCTGAATGGATGGCATAATTAAACATGTATAACGAAGATATTTTTAAAGTTCTGAACACTCCGTGGGCTAAGTTTATAACTAGTTTTAATTTCACAGAGACGTTTATCGTGTGGTGATTGGTTATGTGGAGAAAGAAAAAGGAAGGATAGGAACTGGGGTTTTGGTACGTCAGGTAGAGACGGCATGCATGCAATAAAGATAGCCCGCTCAGAAGAACATGCATTGAATTCTGTGTTTGTGTCTCCGACCACCAGATCACAAACCCAACATTTACACAATATTTAAGTTAAACCTGTGCGATACCCATTCATACATCCAGTTTTTTGGAGCCTCGTCACACCTGCCATAAAGTTCTCTACACTGAACGTACACCTGGGGACCCCTTACTGCGAGGGAGCATGCACTACCACCTAACTACCGTGCATGTTTAATACCTGCTTTAATGCATTTCATCATGAAAATGATATCAAGTATTTATCTTAGCATTCTAAATTTTCAGAAAGCAAGAATATAATGAAGTGAATGGATTCTGTGCGGTGATCACTGTCTCATCTTAGTGCGGAGGAAGTCAGTTTAAGAAGCGTAGTGAATAACAACTGGGTCGGGGAACACTTAACACAAAGCATTTAATGTGCTGCATTAACTTATGACGGGGTTTGACAAAATCTAGTAAATTAAACATTGATTTTAGGAAGAAGTTTAGTTTACGACATTCTACTTTAATTATGAAGTAAACTATGAGAATAAAGTGGAAATGTCGACTTTAATCTCGACATAAACGGCGAGAATAAAGTGGAAATGTCGACTTTATTCTCGACATATAGTTTGTTTTTTTCTTCCCTGTGTCCGTATTTTTTTTTCTTCACCATGGCCCTAATTTGATTCCGTAGGGCTATACCACAAATAGCATTATAAATGCAAGTTGCAGTCCATATTAATGCAGTTTGCCTAAATGATGGTTCAGTTGGTAAAGATGTCATCACCAAGTTGCACTTGTTTTATTTTATTTTAATTTGGTGAATACTGTGTAATGCACCTGGGCTTGAAGCCTTGAAGTAATAGTGCAACTATCAGTAATAATACTATTATTTATTTTATTATTATTTATTAGTTTAAATATTATGCTGTTTAATGATGGTGAAGTTGTTTAAAAAGTCACTTTAACGTGTCAGTGGACAGAGATTGTTAACATTAACAGAAAGTGTAGTTGGTTTACAAAAAATATTTACTATTTATTCCTTTTCTAAGACATGTTCAGTGCAATACAACTTTTGACAAGCACTTCTGGATATTTTACTAAGTCTAAACGCCTCTTTGGATGGTTGAAAATATGTTGTCAAAATTATAGTTTAACTTTTTGCAAAATTTGTTCAATAAAAAGGTTCTATATTTTGACTGCATCTGTCATGCAATGTGATTCCTTCTCTTCATTAGTGCCACCCCCTTGAAAACTATCACTTTATGGGGCCATTCAAACCTGTATTAATACTTGTGTGCACATTAAAATGTTTTTTTTGTACAATGTACAGTGCTCTTGACAGTGGAATAGGTTATTCTTAGCCAGTAATTGCAGTGGAAAATGTGGTTAACATCCACTCATGCATAGGGAAAAAAATACCGTAGAATACTGTGAAACCGGGATAATTTTGAAAAATACCGTGATATAGAATTTTGGTCATACCGCCCACCCCTATTCACAGCGCATCACTTTTTCCACATTTTGTTATGTTACAGCCTTATTCCAAAATGGATTAAATTCATTTTTTTCCTCAGAATTCTACACACAACACCCCATAATGACAATGTGAAAAAAGTTTACTTGAGGTTTTTGCAAATTTATTAAAAATAAAAAAACTGAGAAATCCCATGTACATAAGTATTCACAGCCTTTGCTCAATACTTTGTCGATGCACCTTTGGCAGCAATTACAGCCTCAAGTCTTTTTGAATATGATGCCATAAGCTTGGCACACCTATCCTTGGCCAGTTTCACCCATTCCTCTTTGCAGAACCTCTCAAGCTCCATCAGGTTGGATGGGAAGCGTCCGTGCACAGCCATTTTAAGATCTCTCCAGAGATGTTCAATCGGATTCAAGTCTGGGCTCTGGCTGGGCCACTCAAGGACATTCACAGAGTTGTCCTGAAGCCACTCCTTTGATATCTTGGCTGTGTGCTTAGGGTCGTTGTCCTGCGAAAGATGAACCGTCGCCCCAGTCTGAGGTCAAGAGCGCTCTGGAGCAGGTTTTCATCCAGGATGTCTCTGTACATTGCTGCAGTCATCTTTCCCTTTATCCTCACTAGTCTCCCAGTCTCTGCCGCTGAAAAACATCCCCACAGCATGATGCTGCCACCACCATGCTTCACTGTAGGGATGGCATTGGCCTGGTGATGAGCGGTGCCTGATTTCCTCCAAACGTGACGCCTGGCATTCACACCAAGGAATTCAATATTTGTCTCATCAGACCAGAGAATTTTCTTTCTCATGGTCTGAGAGTCCTTCAGGTGCCTTTTGGCAAACTCCACGCGGGCTGCCATGTGCCTTTTACTAAGGAGTGGCTTCTGTCTGGCCACTCTACCATACAGGCCTGATTGGTGGATTGCTGCAGAGATGGTTGTCCTTCTGGAAGGTTCTCTTCTCTCCTCAGAGGACCTCTGGAGCTCTGACAGAGTGACCATCGGGTTCTTGGTCACCTCCCTGACTAAGGCCCTTCTCCCCCGATCGCTCAGTTTAGATGGTCGGCCAGCTCTAGGAAGAGTCCTGGTGGTTTCGAACTTCTTCCACTTACGGATGATGGAGGCCACTGTGCTCATTGGGACCTTCAAAGCAGCAGAAATTTTTC
Organism: Erpetoichthys calabaricus; assembly: GCF_900747795.2. Classification (NCBI taxonomy): domain Eukaryota; kingdom Metazoa; phylum Chordata; class Cladistia; order Polypteriformes; family Polypteridae; genus Erpetoichthys; species Erpetoichthys calabaricus. The sequence goes on along the minus strand of NC_041395.2, from coordinate 224,330,179 downwards.
TGTAACCTTCCCCAGATTTGTGCCTCGAGACAATCCTGTCTCAGAGGTCTACAGACAATTCCTTTGACTTCATGCTTGGTTTGTGCTCTGACATGAACTGTCAACTGTGGGACCTTATATAGACAGGTGTGTGCCTTTCCAAATCATGTCCAATCAACTGAATTTACCACAGGTGGACTCCAATTAAGCAGCAGAAACATCTCAAGGATGATCAGGGGAAACAGGATGCACCTGAGCTCAATTTTAAGCTTCATGGCAAAGGCTGTGAATACTTATGTACATGTTCTTTCTCACTTTTTTTATTTTTAATAAATTTGCAAAAATCTCAAGTAAACTTTTTTCACGTTGTCATTATGGGGTGTTGTGTGTAGAATTCTGAGGAAAAAAATGAATTTAATCCATTTAGGAATAAGGCTGTAACATAACAAAATGTGGAAAAAGTGATGCGCTGTAAATACTTTCCGAATGCACTGTATATATCTAATATATATATATATATATAGTAGCAGTAGAGGCGTGTGTCCACCTCCTGAACCCTCAGGTACCACTCCAAACACCAGGTGAAAGTACAAGACTCTTTTTTATTTTCTTCTTATACAGTGCACCAAGCACCCTCCACTCCACACTACTCATATAAACAATAAACTACTCACAAAACTCTTTCCTCCTTCTCCCAGACACTTAGCCACCCTACCTCCCAGCTCAGCTCAGTGCCTGGGCTTTCCCAGAGTCCTTTTATACACCCTGACCCGGAGGTGTTCCTGCCCAACAGTCCACAATTGCTTATTCCTTCCGGGTCAGGGTAAACAGTCCTTATCTTCAACCAGGAAGCACGTCATCTCTCTGCTCACGTGACCAGGACGTACTTCCAGGTTATAGGGCACATATGAGTCCACGGGCTTCCCGACAGCGACTCCTAGTGGTCCCCAAGGTATCCAGCAGGGCTGTGTATAAAAACTACATAGTCCATGAGGCCCTGCTGGAACTCAGGGCACGTCCATGCTGTTGGGAGAGCTCCTCCTGGCGGCCTGGGGGTGAGGGCCGGAATAGGAAGCCGGCAATCCACTACAATTCCCCCCCCTTAGCGACGACCACTGGGGCGGAGCATTCAGCCCCGCAAGGGACGTCCTCCTCCAGGAGGTCACGTCAGTCGGACCTTGGCTGTGTTGTCTAGGCCCCCCAGAGAACCTTGGGGGAACGGTGTATCTTCTGTCCCACCGCTCTCCTGTCCTCCGGGGACAACTTCGCCACACATTGCCCGGCCGACAGCAGTTGTAGCACCGACGATGCCCTCCTGGTTGTCTTCCTCTACGAGACCAGAAACATCTTGGAAATTCCGTCAGCTCCGTCTCCGCCCCTTTCTCCGCCAAGGAGGGTTTTACGGCCACCCTGCTGCTCTCAACCCGTATCTCCACCTTGTCAGGAGACCCACGTTTTACTTTGTGGATCTCCTGCTTATTCTGGGGCTTGTGCACAGCTTGAGTCTCTCTATTGGTAAAAGAGAGTCTCTTTGCTGTCTGCACGCCCTTTGACTTGTGCTTTTTAGGAGGCGGTGTCATCAGCACCGCATCGCTCCGGGTAACAGCACTGTTTAGCTGTACCGGTGCGATCGGCACTTCCCCCGCCCCTCCGGTTACCAGCGTCATCTCGCTCAACCCACAGGCCGGGGTCTGGAGGTTCGATTTGTTCCGGGAGGCCGCATCATACGCATGCCCCGGCTCGTTTGTTCCTTCCCCCAACCTTTTGGTTACCATGCCACGCTCTACTGTCAGGCACACAGCGCTTTGGCACCCGCTACTTATTAACCGCGGGGCTGGATCGCACTGTGTCCCTTTATTATGTTCGGTACGGCTTAGGCTTACCTGTACCGCTGAATCCACCAAGACCGGGGCTTCTCGGCCTAATCGCCGCAGGTACTCTTGTAGTCCTTTTAGTAGTGCCTCGGCTGTAGCTCCCAGCTCCTCGACACATTCCTTCAGCTCTTTTAAAGCCTGAAAGAAAGTATTCACGGGCTCGAGCAACTTCTCGAGATCCCACATGTCCATAATGTTATTTAATTCGGCTGGAGGTAATTTCGCTTCCTCATTCCCCTTACCTGCCGGCCGGGAGCCAATGAGCACGTCCCCTTTGGGCACGTGCTCGGCTGGGTCACACAAAGGCTCTCGGGAGTTGGAGTCTTTAGAGGGACGGCTGGCTGCTCCGAGCCGACTGAGATCTGCCTTTTTTTCTTTAACGGCAGAGCCTTCAGTCACATCCCGCCCCTCTTTCTCTTTATTTAAGTTCAGCGATGCTTCGCTCACCTCCCCCTTCCCCTTCAAGGAGTTCGGAGTCGTCAGGGGAAAGACAACCTCACTGACGGACCGCTGTTGACTTTCTTTGTCCCGGCATCCATCACGCGTAGTCATGCGACACGTGTCGGCGAATAAACAGGTCCCTTCCTGGTCAGGTGACTTCGTGTTTTGTCTACGTCTATCCCAGCCTGCACCAGGATGGTCCACGTGATCGTCCTCCATGAATAAGCTCCCCAGTTGTACATCTACAGACTCCTCAACTTCGCGGCCATCTTGCCAAGGTATGAGGCATGTGTCTTTCTCATATGTTTTCCCGAGCTGCTCGGCTTCTGCAAAATAAGAAAACACAGTTCCTCACGCCTCAGGCTTTGTCGCGACACATACCTCCGACGTACGATGGCATGTTTCAGGCTCCAGTACAGTCATCCTTTCACTGCTCTGTTGTTGCCTTAGCCAGTGTTCTCTCACTACGTCGATCTCGGCTCTGGTTTCCGCAGGACCCGTCAGGTAAGACCATAACGTCGCGGCGTCCTCCGGTGGCCACATCTCTGCGAGGTTCTGTATTGTCTGAGCTCGCCCATTCTTCCTTCTGGACTTTTTCCCCATCTCAAACCAGTACGAGACGAGACTCATCACCGTCGTAGCGCTCTTTATAGTGGGTGGTGTTTGCACCTTCGTGTGTTGAAGCGGGACCTTCTTAGGGTCGTCTGCATACACAATATTTGATTGAATTTCCGGTCCCCTGCCAACAGACGGCCAGAGAATCCTGCCGACTACGCCAGTGTAGCAGTAGAGGCGTGTGCCCACCTCTTGAACCCTCAGGTACCACTCCAAACACCAGGTGAAAGTACAAGACTCTTTTATTTTCTTCTTATACAGTGCACCAAGCACCCTCCACTCCACACTACTCATATAAACAATAAACTACTCACAAAACTCTCTCCTCCTTCTCCCAGACTCTTAGCCACCCTACCTCCCAGCTCAGCTCAGTGTCTGGGCTTTCCCAGAGTCCTTTTATACACCCTGACCCAGAGGTGTTCCTGCCCAACAGTCCACAATTCCTTATTCCTTCCGGGTCAGGGTAAACAGTCCTTATCTTCAACCAGGAAGCACGTCATCTCTCCTACTCACGTGACCAGGACGTACTTCCAGGTTATAGGGCACATATGAGTCCACGGGCTTCCCGACAGCGACTCCTAGTGGTCCCCAAGGTATCCCACAGGGCTGTGTATAAAAACTACATAGTCCATGAGGCCCTGCTGGAACTCGGGGCACATCCATGCTGTTGGGAAAGCTCCTCCTGGCGGCCTGGGGATGAGGGCTGGAATAGGAAGCCGGCAATCCACCACTATATATATATATATATATATATATATATATATATATATATATATATATATATATATATCTTGTTTTCATGCAATCACTTAATTGAAATTAGCAATTAAAACTGTTTAAATATAAATATTCAAGGATTTAATCATTTTAAATAATTGCACTACAGCTTTTTTGCTGTTAAAAAATACAATTTATATTTATACAGATGTATTTTTTTTCTTCAGTGTTTCAGCTAGACATTCGTAATTCCTGTGGTTTTATTATAAACTAGCCAACCCGCGGCATAGCATACACCACATAATTATTTATTGATGGGTGAACACTTCCTCAATGACACAGTTGTCCAAATGGAGTGGGTTTGAGGATACAACTGTGAGTGAATGAAAAGATGGAACTCTGGAGAGAGCAACATACAATTGTCCATGACTGAAAACTGGTTTTGGCAGATACAGGCATATCGTTTTGAAAGTTTGTCCCTGTGCCTTATTAATTGTCATTGCAAAGGCCAATTTAACAGGAAATTGTCTGCGTGTAAAAGTAAACGGCAAATTTGAATCTGATGGGGTCAGGGATATCCAGGGAATATGGACAGTTTGTGAGGTAGGAGCTGCGATAGTTTTACACTCCAGTATGTTGCGGTGAATGCTGGTAACAGTCCGTCTAGTGCCATCACAGAGACTTCTTGCTGGCATGAGGTTTCTGAGAAGCATGACGACTGAACCTATTTTAATTTTGAGTTTATGCGGAGGCATGCCAGTGGGAGTAAGACTGTTAAGAAATTCTTCGGGGAATGAAACTTGGTCTGCGGGATCGTCTGTGACGATGGAGGCAACGCTGGTGAAAGATACTTCGTCGGTAGGGATAAGTTTCAGTACTTGTTCATTAAGGTGTAGCGAGTCATCGTTGGTAACACTTAATATAGCTTGCGTACCGAGTTGTTCCGGAGTCACAGTGTGTGTGTGTGTGTGTCTCACGCGCCTGTGTGTGTGTGTGTGTGTGTGTCTCTCTTCTCGCGCGCCTGTGTGTGTGTGTGTGTGTGTCTCTCTCTTCTCGGACACCTGTGTGTGTGTGTGTGTGTCTCTCTCTCGCGCGCGCCTGTGTGTGTGTCTCTCTCTCTCTCTCGTGCCTGTGTGTGTGTGTGTGTGTGTGTCTCTCTCTTCTCGCGCGCCTGTGTGTGTGTCTCTTTCTTGCGCGCCTGTGTGTGTCTCTCTTTCTCGCGCGCCTGCGTGTGTGTGTCTCTCTCTCGCGTGCCTGCGTGTGTTTCTCTCTCGTGCGCCTGTGTGTGTGTCTCTCTCTCTCGCGCGCCTGTGTGTGTGTCTCTCTATCTCGTGCGCGCCTGTTTGTGTGTTTCTCTTTCGTGCGCGCCTGTGTGTGTGTCTCTCTCGCGCGCCTGTGTGTGTGTCGCTCTCTCTGTCTCTCTCTCTCTGGCTTGCTGCACAGGGAATGCACAGGGAGAGACTGAACACGTGAGCAGGCAGTGTGAATGCCTCGAGAGCGAGGGTGGACGCGGGCCGCGGAATAAGGACAGTTTGTGAGGTAGCAGCTGCGATAGTTTTACACTCCATTACATTGCGGTGAATGCTGGTAACAGTCAGGCATAGGCGTTTTCATCCCATGGTTTTAGAGTTGGTGGGTGTGGCTATGTCGTGCGTATCCCATGGTTGTCTTGCGTGCCCTGGTTGGGTGTTTAGTGAATTATATATATAGATATGGATTACCATTTAATCTTTAAATCTTTAAAAAAGCTGCAAATATGTCAAATGTTTATAAATTGTTTATCAATAAGACACAAGACTAACATGCATAACAAACAGGTTTATAAGTAAGATATACATTTGCTGTTAAGCTAACAAGCCTATTGTTTATTAAGCAGCAATTTCAAATTATTCTTGATCTAGTTAGTTTTCCAATTAAATATGTAAGCTGATCCACTTAAAACAAGCATGCAGTCCAAACTGAAACTAAAAAGGGCTGAATTCATTAAAGTAGCATTTCTTGCCATTTGTCTAACTACACTGGAGGACAACTCCTCCAATTTCCTTTTCTCAGATGACTTTATTACTCCCTCTCACTTCTGCTATACAGAAGAGTCTGGACTGGTAAAATATGCCACGATTTGTTGCTCTTTCTTTATGCAGCAGGAAGTTGGCTGCAAAAAAAGTAATGAATTGCGTAAAGGAGCACGCAACTAAAGTACCGTAAAGTTTAGAAAATGGGTTGAAACAATTGACTTTTGTGATTGGGCAATTTACCGTTCACTGACCAAGTCTTTTTAGTGAAAATCTGCTGATTTAGATCGATGGCCAATCAATTGGAGCATCCCTAATAACTACATTACAAATATAAGGCACAAAGTAATTGATATCTAAGCGTTCAAGTCAGTATTCAATAGCTGCATCTTTAGACGTAATTTCAGTCTTCTGCACATCTGGACATTGCAATTTATTCGTGTTTTTCTTTGCAAAAATACTCAGGCTTTGCCAGGTTGCATGGGGATCATGAGTGAACAGCCTTTTTCCAGCTACAAAGTCTCAGGTGGATTGAAATCTGCACTCTGATTCTACCATTACAGGATATTAACTCTGTTTTTAAAGTCATGCCTTTGTAGGTTTGGCTTTATGCTTGGTGTTGTCATCTTGCTAGAAAAGAACCCTTCCCCCAAGGCCCAGATTTCTTGGAGAGTGTCAGGTTTTCCTACAGTATTTCCCTGTATTTTGCTGCATTCTTTTTACCCTTATACCCTTACTATCCTTCCAAGATCTTTTGCAGAGAAGCATCCTCTCAGTATGACCTTGTCACCACCATGTGTCGTTGCTGGGATGGTGTATTTTGGGTAATTTGTCTTATGCTAAACATGGTATTTAGTCTGATGGCCAGAAACCTCTATTTTGGCAATACAACATCAGTCTGACATGTGCCTTCTTGTAAACTTTTGAGATGTGATTTTTTTTTTTAATGTGACTTTCTCTTTGTCACCCTTTTGTAAAGCTGCGACTGGCAGAGCACTCAGGCAGCAGTTGTTGTAAATACAGTCTCTCAAACCTGAGACACTATAGCTTGTAAATCCTTCAGAGTTACCTGGGTTTCTTGTTGGCATCTTTCCTTAGCTTGGTATATTGCTTTTTGTTAGTGTGTCCAATATGTTTTCCCTGTGTCATTCCACTTTATTACACATACCTTTATTTATGGCCTTTAATGTTGTGAATTCTTTATACTTGTGGATTTCTTCAGTTATTACCAGTGTGTGGTGAGATTTTCATGTGAATAGCCACATTAGAAATATATTGCCTGAAAAAAATGTTGATGCGTTCAGTACTTGTCCCCACTGTAGAATTAGTATATTACAGAGCACACACCACAGCACTTTGATTTATGAAATATTCTGGATATGCGATTACTTCAGTTGTATCATATTCTAATGTTAAAACCTATGTCACAAACTCAACAAAGAGCCATAGCAAGGTTTGGGGCAACCACCCGTATATTATTTCCTGCCTGCAACATTGAATAAATTGATGTACTGAAGTGTAGAGATCAGAGTCCTGAACAGAACTGAGGAGATAGAGGAAAGATGGTGGCTTTTAAAGGCCAGTATAGGAAGTGACCTCAAAGGGGCTGGAACTGGAAGGGTCTTCATCCATAGGCTCGGGCCCGGAAGTGACATCAGAGAGGCCGGAACCTGAAGGGTCTTCATCCATAGGAATTGATAGAATTGACGTCATCAGGGCCAGGCGGAATTTCCCGTGAACGGTCTGCAGAAAAGTGAGAAAAAGAGTCAGTGCACTCTGCCATCTCCCGGTGTGGTTCTGAATTACTCTCATTCAAGCCCTTTAGCTGCCTCCCATGCACACGTGTATGACACCTATTACACTAGCTCAGGGGTGGGCAAAGTTGTTCCTGGAGGGCCGCAGTGGCTGCAGGTTTTTGTTCCAACCCAATGGCCTAATAAGGAACCCTTATTGCTCAAGTAACACTTCTGCTTCATTTTAGTTATCTTGCTCATTAGGATTTTGAACCCTTATTGGTTAATTTAGTCTTAAACAGCTGTATTCTCATTTTTAACTGCTCCTTATTAGCAATAAGATGCAAATGACAAAGAAAACCAGCATTTCTAGTGGGTTTCCATTGACACCGGTGTATGCTATTTGGTTTAGTTAAATACTTGTAAGGCAAGTGAAGGGAAAAAAGTGAAGGACTGAGAATTACTCATCCATTTTAGACTTCACATCATTTGGATGGTAACCTTAGAAAGAAAAAAAAATCTAGGAGATGAGAATGACCTGACATGGCAGAGTTAAAGCACCAACAAGCCATGAAATTAAATTATCTGCAAGGATTGTTTTCTAATTAAGCAACTGGGTTGGATCAAAAACCTGCAGCCACTGCGGCCCTCCAGGACTGACTTTGCCCACCCCTGCACTAGCTTGAACATTAATTCCAGTGGCTTGTATGTGTCCATAATCTTCTCATGCCTACCTGTTGCAACTATGTATGTTATAGGATAACAAGTCTTTTAATTCACACGTGACTGTTGTCACATGTGGCCAGCTGTATTGCTTGCAAAGAGAAAAGTTTTAATATGTATGAAAAAAACTTCATTTACTTTGTAAAGCAATGAACAATTTAGCAAATGAAGTCCATCTCACTGTGTATTAAACCTATCCCTATCTTGATCTGAGAAGAAAGAAAGAAGAAAGACGCCTCACGCCTGGACAAACTGGTGAGGAAGGCAGGCTCTATTGTTGGCATGGAGCTAGACAGTTTGACATCTGTGGCAGTGCGACGGGCGCTCAGCAGGCTCCTATCAATTATGGAAAATCCACTGCATCCACTAAACAGTGTCATCTCTAGACAGAAGAGCAGCTTCAGCGACAGACTGCTGTCACTGTCCTGCTCCACTGACAGACTGAGAAGATCGTTCCTCCCCCAAACTATGCGACTCTTCAATTCCACCCGGGGGGGTAAACGTTAACAATACTGTATATAAAATTATCTATCAATAATAAAGGAAGAAAAGCCTGCTTATGCTAACTTACTGAGCAGCAAGGCCGTGCACTTTGTATGACACTTATTTATCTTGATATCACACTAATTTGACAGGTAGCAATTTTCTTTGGCCCTATGTTCCTAAATCACCTATCTAGATATCGCACTCGGTATACTAATATTTTCAGTTTATAGGAAATCTAAAGAATGCACGGTTTAAAGAGTTTAAATAAATAGAGATTTACAATACATAGCAGCCATAGATTATAAGATCAGCAGAAGTTTAGTATGTTGTCAGCACATGAAAGTATAGCTCCTTACCACTGCCAGAACATTCCCATTCACCCTACTTGCTGTTCCTTTTACTGCCAGTGTTGTCATCACGAGCTGCTGTCAGCAACAATTACATCTATGGAAGAATAAAGGAGTAGTGAGCAGTCCAGCCTCTGTGGTTATGAAGACAGTGCAAACAGTTAGAGCATTTCTTCATCATAATGTAATTCTGTTTTACATTGTAATAAAATTAGGTACTATTTTAAATATATCAAAATGTGCTTCTGTCTTTGCCCACAAAATAACTGTGTTCAGATTTCTAAAATATTGTGGCTTAGTCATGAACTTAATGTATCAGGCAGCTTCAAATCTTTTTTGAACTGAAGAAACTATATTAAGGTTTAAACAAATCTTAACTGCTCTCTTTTGCAGAATGTTCAAACTGAAGCTACTTCCTGCAGCTGCAGTAGGGCTATCCATATTGGCTCGAAGATATTCTGGATTTGCTAATCGTGCCCCCTCAAGACGAAGGCTTATGGTTGCTGCATTAGTTGGTGTGACTGCAGCTTCAGCTAGCACTGGAATCCTTTGGAACAGGTACTGTTAAAAAAAATCTTTATTATGGAATTGTAATATTAACTGTTGTGGTAACATAAAGCAGATTTATTAGTTTGTGACCCAGTTTAATTTTAGGTTTACTTTTGTAGTGTTTGTGTTGTGTAATTTGGTTCAACTTTTAAATGATTAGCTTCAGGTACTGACAGAGGCAGCTTAATATTCTAAGGAGTAATTGGTAGTCCTTACCTTTATAAGGAAAGTTTATTGTATTTTATTTTTAAGCAAAAAGGTAACATTTTTTCTGCTCATTTACTTAATAGGAGGCATTTGTAAGGATCTAGGCCTTTTTGTTTGTTTTGTTGTCAATAGTTAATTTTGTAAGTAATTTTTTTGGCCCTTTTAACTTTTTGCATGATTGTTCCACTGTTTTAAATGTAATTCTTATTCATCATAATGATTTAATTTTCAAGTGTCAAAGTGTTTTTTATACAATTTTCAGAAATCATTATTGTTAATCTGCCTCTATAGATTTATACTTTGTTTCAGTACCATCAAAATTAATCAAATTATATTTAAGTTTGCCCATTTTTCTTAATCAGTTTTTGGTAGGTAAAATGCATAACATGGTATAAGGCTGTTTACAACATGTGGAAACTTTGAAGGTAAATTACAAAGTTTGAACAGAATATTTGTTGTCAAAGGGATTAATTGGAGCCTCAAAGTAATAGTTATTTAATATCATTGATTATGGTAACTCCTTAAGTACACAGGTTTTCAACATAAACTGTAGGTGTAGGATGGCACGGTCGTGCCTCACAGTAAGGAGACCTGGGTTCGCTTCCCGGGTCCTCCCTGCGTGGAGTTTGCATGTTCTCCATGTGTCTGCGTGGGTTTCCTCTGGGTGCTCCGGTTTAACCCGCAGTCAAAAGACATACAGGTTAGGTGCATTGGTGATCCTAAATTGTCCCTAGTGGGTGCTTGGGGTGTGTATGTGCCCTGCGGTGGGCTGGCGCCCTGCCTGGGATTTGTTCCTGTCTTGTGCCCTGTGTTGGCTGGGATTAGCTCCAGCAGACCCCCGTGGCCCTGTGTTAGGATGTAGTGGGTTGGACAATGACTGACTGACTGTAGGTATACTAAAACTGTGTTTTTTATAGTGCAGTAACAATAAAGAAACTAAAAAAGTAGACAAGCCTTGGGAGCTATATGTTTTGAAATTTTTGATTGCAGGATAATGTTTATGTCACTATTTCATATATACTCGAGTATAAGCCGACCCGAATATAAGCCAAGGTACCTAATTTTACCTACAAAACTGGAAAACCTGGAAAAACTTATGACTCGAGTATAAGCCTAGGGTGGGAAATGCAGCAGCTACTGGTAAGTTTCAATAATCAAAATAAACACCAATAAAATTACCATACATTAATTGAGGCATCAGTAGGTTAAATGTTTTTGAGTATTTATTTCAAAGAAAAACAGTAAACTAGATCTGTAAGTGGAGAAGAGGGTCAACAAAAACAATATGGTATCTCTCTCGCTCGCTCTCTGCATGTCTCTCTCATGTGTGTGTGTCTCTCTCTCTCTCTCTCTCTCTCTCTCGTGTGTGTGTGTGTCTCTCTCTCTTGTGTGTGTGTGTCTCTCTCTCGTGTGTGTGTGTCTCTCTCTCTCGCGCGTGTGTCTCTCTCCCGCGCACGTGTGTGTCTCTCTCTCTCTCTCGTGCGCGTGTGTCTCTCTCTTGCTCGCTACCTGCACAGGGAATGCACAGGGAGAGACTGAACACATGCGGAAATCATCGGCGAGCACAAACCGAAAGGGAAACTGGCTTGTTCGTATACCGGGTGGCAGCAGGACCTGACTCGAATATAATCTGAGGGTGACATTTTCCAGCACATTTTGGGTGCTGAAAAACTCGGCTTATATCCAAGTATATACTGTATGGTATGTCAAAACGAACATTTATTTCATGTTTATTTTTGCTCTTTCCTAATACCACAATTATGCATTATGTTTTGACATGGAAAATAGACACTGAAAAATTTTGAACAGGTAACAATAACTTGCATGTCAACAGGCACATCTGTTTACATTATAATTCTACATGGCTCCTGTAGCAGTCATCTTGGCCTGTATACCAGCCAAGAATGTTTAATTAGTATAACGTACTAAATAAGGGAAACTGACTGTCTTTCTTCCATTCCTTTCATTTTCACAAAAGTGTCCTGTCCACCTTGAAATTATTTACCTTGGCTGGATCCTGCAACTGATTTTATGTAACTAAGCATTATTGGTTTGTGTGTTATTTTTAAAAACTCTAAATGTTCAGCCTTCTATTTTTTTGTGTAAATACCTGCTTTTTTTTTTTTTACAGAAAACATTTACATATGTACTGTACCACAGATGAAGCATGAGGGATCATCAAAAACATTTGAGCCCAGATGATTTATTAAGAAAAACACAAATAAAACTAGAAAACTTTCAGTTTTCAATATAATTCTTGTTAACACTAATACACTTGTTATAATGTTCACAAAGATTTTCAAATGTTCCTAAACTGAAATGCTTAACCTTGTGTTACCACTCCTCAGTAACTGATCTTATGGCTTCATCACTGGCACAGCATGTTTCATGGAAGTAACCCTTCAGATTGAGAAACGTGTGGTAGTAACAAAGGGTCTGGAGAATATAGTAGAATAGGTGTGGCAATCTCTTCATATCTACAGTTTCAAAGAGCAGCCTTTGTATTCCATTGTTGTATTCAGCTGTGGATCTTGTATTTTAGTTCACTAAAAAGTTTGAAGGTGGACTTGTTTTATTATTTTGGAAGTGTCCAATGTGCTGCGGCAGGGTATCATTTATATTGTGACATTCATAATAAAATCCAATGGGCTCATCCTGAAAAATGGGATTGTCACAGTGTTAAGTCATGTCTAATTTTTTTTTTCTGTTAAGCCAGCAGCCATGTAAGACATACAGTAATTGTGTGACATAACATGCTTGCTGATGAGCCTCGTGACAGTTAGTGTTTTAAAGCAGGGGTCCCCAACCCCCGGTCCGCGGTCCACTACCGGGCCGCAGCCGTCTGACAGCCGGGCCGCGAGAGAACTGCCGGCAACGGAGACTCACTCACACTTTTCAGAACGCTTGGCGGGCGGGGCTTTGCTGCGGCGCAGAGAGAGGAGAGAGACCGGGGTGAGAGAGTATTACAACAAAGTATTTTTATGGTCCCAACAGTTTCCCCATATGACAAAGAGTCTATAGAAATCGCGTTACTACGCAGTACATTCAGCAGATGCTTTCATTACAACGAAGTGACCTTGAAATGCTTGAACGAGTCATCCACAGAACAATTAGATCTGTGGTCGCAGCTCAGTTGTGCACATTTGCACAGCGACCCCCAAACAGAAACACTGTGAAAAAAAAATCTCTTTCTTCGAACTTTCCTCGTACTGTTTTTGTTTTCTGTGGTTTTCGGTGATACCTTTTGCTTATTGCTTGTCAACATTTGAAAAACATCCATTGGAATTTAACTCATTGTCACCCTCCTATAGAAACGGCAGACACGAAAAAAAGATAGCAGTGTTAATGTTTGTGATGTGCAATCTGTTGGAATGGCAAATGCAAAGCATATGTCTTTGTTATATGCAAAAAAAGAAGAAAAATCTCGGGCTGCAAATGTATGCGAACTGCTTAATAACTTAATAATAATAGAAATGTTATGTAAATTGTGTATAAAACTGACCCCAACCCACCCCCCCGACCGGTCTGTGGAAAAATTTGCATCTAATAAAGTGGTCCTTGCTGTCAAAAAGGTTGGGGACCACTGTTTTAAAGCACTGTAATAAAAGGAAAATCAGAATTATGACTGTTATATTTGCTTTAATGATAAGGTCTTAGAATTAAACAACAGTAAGAGATCTTACATTTAAGACTGAAAGGGACAGAATCAGATACAGAACAATACCTTTAGGAGTACTTGCAGTGGAAGCATTTAAAAAAACTGCTTTGAGCACACTTGTAGATCAAAGTGCACAACAGTAGGACAAAAAAAAGAAAAAAACACTATGTTGTGAAAGGGTCTGACTGTAAGTTTTACTCATGAAGATACCTCTGTTTTAGATAACACTGTCATGTAGCATATATTTATGAAAGAAATCAGCCGAAGACCTGTAAGGCATTTATTTCTCAAGCAGACTCTGATATGCTTATATGCAGTTGTGTATAAGAGCATAAGTGTGCTTTTCTCCTACTCCTCTGAAAACTACAAAAGTTGAAGAAGCGAGGGTCTTATTGCTGCTGAAGTTAGTCTAGAAGTTAATTTAGAAATTGGGCCAAATTTAACTAATGAAAATGGGGGGAAGACTCCAACTTGGAATTTAGAGAAATTATTTCAAGATTCCTTGGAACAAATGCCTGAACCTGATGGTGCTGCACCTTCAGCCTCCTCTGACAGTAACAAGGAGTTGCCAATTCATACTGTAGCACGTAAAATGTGACAAAGCCTGAATATGTGCAATTAGAAAAGGAAGGCACAAGTTTAGAATTTGTGTTGAAACAGACTTGATTGATAGATGATAAATATTACAAGAAACGGGATTGCCACAATTTAAAATCCTACATTATATAATAAAATATTTTTTATACTATGTAGTATCTGACTGCATTCTGCTGATTTTTCTGCTTAACCTGCATTCTGCTGATTGAACAGTTAATTGTTCCATTGTTACCAAAGAGCCACTTACATTTGTTAGGTGGCCATCTCAGCTCTGAAGAAATGTGAAAATATATTTTGAAATGTTTCTATTGGACTAATTTGGCTACAGATATAACAGTTTTGTAAATCTTTTCAAAAAGTTTTCAGCACATTGGCCTCCATGTATTCTCCTTGTACTAATGCCAGTTTTATAAGTGCCTTTTGAAAGATTCAGGATGGATATTGTTGGGCTGTTGCCCAAGAGTACAAATGGTTACTAATATGCACTGTATTTGTGTTACTAGTGACACCGTTTTCATAGTTTTGGCTCTGTACACCACCACAATGGATTTGACATAAAGAAATAAGTATGTGATTAAAGTGTAGACGTTCAGCTTTAATTTAAGGGGTTTACCAAAAATATCGTATGAGCTGTTTAGGAATGAAAACTATTTTTATACATGCCACCCCCCCCCCCCCCCCCCTTTCAGAGGCTGAAAAGTATTTGGACAAACTAGCATAAGTATAAATATAATAATCATTTCTAATATTCTAAAATCCTTTTCAGTCAATGACTGCCTGAAGTCTGGAGCCCATGGCCATCTCCAAATGGTGAGTGTCCACTGTAGTGATAATTTGCCAGGCCTTTAATGTGGCTGTCTTCAGTTGCTGCTTGTTCGTTGGACTTTCTGCCGTCAGATTTGTCATCAGTAAGTGAAATGCATGTCCAATTGGGTTGAGGTCAGTTGACTGATTTGGCCTTTAACGAGTCTTCCACTGCTTTATTTGAACAGCACTTGGTTTGCTTACGCAATATGTTTTGCCTGATTGTCCATCTGTAATATGAAGGATTGACCTATCAGTTTTGCACCATTTTGCTGAATCTGAACAGATAGTATAGCCCTGCACACTTAAGAATACTTCCTGCTCCTTCGGCCAGCAGTTATATCATCAATAAACACCAGTGACGACTTCCATTCGCAGCCATGCATGAACATGCCATAAAATTGCCTCCACTATATTTCACAGGTGATGCGATATTAATTGGATCATGAGCCGTTTCATCTCTTCTCCATGCTCTTCTCTTTCCAATATTCTGGTACATATTAATATTAGTTTTCCATTGTCCAAAGAAAATTGCTCCAGAATTGGACAGACTTTTAAAAATGTTTTCTGGCAAAGTCTATTCTGCCCTTCCTATGCCTGAGATTTACCAGTGGTTTGCACTTTGTGGTAAATCCTCTGTATTTACTTTCATGGAGTATTCTCTTGATGGTAGACTTTGGCAATGATAGGCCTACCTCCCAGAGAGTGGTCTTGGTTTGGCTAAATGTTGTGAAGGGTGTTGTTCCAACAATGATGTTCCAACAATGATGGATGGATTAAAAGCCAGAACTCTGTATGACCATCAGCATCAAGTGACTCCGTGAGAACCCTAACTTCAAAGAGGACTACAGTAATCCCTCCTCTATCGCGGGGGTTGCGTTCCAGACCCCCCCGCGAAAGGTGAAAATCCGCGAAGTAGAAACCATATGTTTATATGGTTATTTTTATATTGTCATGCTTGGGTCACAGATTTATACAGAAACACAGGAGGTTGTAGAGAGACAGGAACTTTATTCAAACACTGCAAACAAACATTTGTCTCTTTTTCAAAAGTTTAAACTGTGCTCCATAACAAGACAGAGATGACAGTTCCGTCTCACAATTAAAACAATGCAAACATATCTTCCTCTTCAAAGGAGTGCGCGTCAGGAGCAGATAATGTCAGAGAGATAGACAGAAAAAAGCAAACAATCAGAAATCAATAGGGCTGTTTGGCTTTTAAGTATGCAAAGCACCGCCGGACAAC